>NC_137634.1:4403751-4508751 GCF_963383615.2 Lipophrys pholis | reverse complement strand
CTCATAGAGGGAAATAAGAGCACCTCTGGATCATAACTTTTGCATATCCATGAGCCAGAGAGAGCGGCTGCGACTCGCCTCTGTGGATTTATTGACGAGCATACGAGTCTAAATGGGGAGTCGTAATTGTGTGCAGACGAAGGAATCCAAGCGGGCTGTAATATGTTAATGTGGCGTCTGCTCGCGGAGAAGAAAGGACTGTAGAGTAGTATTTGTGTTTTCCTGCCACTCACAGTCTGCATCTCATGAAAGCAGTCGGCTTCAAGGTTTTCACTCTCGATGTGTACTAACCAGAGCTATTCATAGCTTTGATTGCCCCTGAGCAGAGCTTTGTCTGTGTGACTGACTTACCAAACTGTGCACATCGCAATATGTCTGGCGAACGGCTGCCCGTTTGATCTTTCTTCTTTTCTTTTTTTTACCTTGTATCTGTCCACGTGAGTTTTGGAATAATTCATTCATTTTTCGTCATTCTCCTTCTGTATTAATTCAGCTCCGCAGGACAGGAATGTGTCTTGGTAAATGCTACCTTTTCCCCTTTGGGCAGTTTTTTTTTCTTCTTCTTCTTTGAGCAACGACCCCGATGCGGCTGCCGTCTGTAAGGCCTGCCAATCTTCATTACTGACTGAAATGGAGTAAATTGATTTGAAAGATTTAGTTATTTTCTGTGATTGAATGAGCCGAGTCCCTGGGAACTGATGTGTGTGTGTGTTTGATGTCGGTGTATATTGCCTAATGATGCATGCAGATGTGTGGTGATTGTATAAAATAAGAGAAAATGAGTATACAGTATAGGCCAGGCACACCGGAGAGTTGTCACTTCATGAAACTGACGGGTAGAGCTTGAGAAAAAACTGCATTGGAGAGAAAGTTCGTTCAACATTATAGCGGTTTTATGAGGGATGTGCATGAATAGCATTTACATGACAGCGGTTTTGTTTCAGAAGAAATTTAGATTTATTCTGAAACTTTTTGAAATCGCTGAAAATGATGCAGTTTACAGGTTGGACCACTTGTGTGTGTGTGTGTGTGTTTGTGTGTGTGTGTGTTTTTTTTTTTTTGCAAAACCATTCACACACGTGCACAAAGAACAATACGCTATGAACATCAACAATGGCGAGTACATGGAAGTTCATATGGACAGACGACCAGGTTAGATTGTTATAAGTCCCAGGAGAACATGTTCTGGGAGTCATGACACTCTGGAGGCAAACGTTGTTATTGTCAATTTGCTATTTACTGCATAGTATTTACTGCATAGTATTTACTACGGCGGCCGTGCGCATGCAAAAGAGGCAGCGATTCCTGAGCGTTTTCAAAAAGTTGCGTTTTCGCCCGTTTGCACAACGAGAGAGTTGGGTTGTTTTCCAAAAGTTCCACCTTGGGAGCTGTTTTAAAGTAGTTGCGATTTCCCTGACTCTGCGCACCGCTGTCGTGTAAACAGATCCGCCAAAACACAACGAAAGTTTCACGCCTGCACTTGGAAACCTATAAATGGCGCCTGATTCTGCTCGGACGAGAAGGTCATTGAGTTGCGCGTAAATCAGCGGTGCCGTGACAAATGTTAAGAAGAACAAAACCGCAGTGGCTCATAGATCCATTCGAGGTGGAAGCTGTGTGTTGCAGTTTAAAGCAGATGAAGAAATTGATTTCAGCCCCTTTCGTGAAGTAATTGTTTGAACACAGAAGAACACATGTCACTGTGTTTCTCATCGCTTCAGTCAATAAAGACGCTTAGCTTTACTTTGGGGGTGAAAAAACTAATTGAGCTCAAGAGACATCTTTTAAAAAGTGTTTTTCCGTTTACCATTCTTCTTCTTTTTTTAATTACAAGCATATTTACTCACTGGGAGATAGGAGCCCTCTCTCTGTATACAGGCTATCTCCACTCGTGCTGTCTGCCCAGTTTCTCCTTTATGACATGAAGGAATTTATTAAAATTGATCAGAAATGAACAAACTTCATAGCCAAGAATCGGAGGATCAATTCCCTGTGATGTTGTGTCATCTAATTCTCATTAACACAGTATCAAATCAGTGATTTGATATATTCATTAGTTTATTCTATGTTTTCTGTTAATGTTCACATAGAAATAGGATGAATTACAATGTAAATCTAAATTATTCTGCATTTATTTGGGAAAAAACTTACTTGCATTCGATTGTTATTTCTCTTTGTGGCGATCAATATATCCTTTCAATAGTAAATATGTTGGAGGTAGAAAAAGTATTTATGGATTAAGAATGGACCTTGTTTGCTGTGGGGGTGGTGGGGGGGTTAATCCTTTTCATTTACCTGATTCACTTGTTGATTTTGGAGAAGTCGTTTGTGGAATCGTCAGATGTAAATAAACCGAGAGAACAAAGTCGACGGATTTGTCAGCGCCGTGCTTTACTGTGGACACGCGTCGGTTATAAGCCGTGATTGACTCTTAACGACAAAGTGCCACTTTAAACTTGGAAAATACTTCAGCTCCGCATCTCGGAGCAGCGCGGAGTCGGATTCTCACATGTTCGAGCTCGCTCGATGACCAACTGATTAGTTGCTGGTGAAAACGTGTCTTTCAGAGTTCTCATGCATTGTCGAGGTTTGGGTGGATTTTTAATGGCAACTATTTATTTCCTGCCTTGTGGTTTGTTTCCAACATCAGTTCAGATGTGGCACCAAGAGGCTCGCCTGGATCCCAAAATCAACTTGAGGTCACGGTCAGTCACTTTCCTTTTTTTTTTTGCCAGAAGCTTGTTTTTCCAAGATATCGATATGTCAGGAAAGTCTGCAACGCACAATTTTATCAAAGACCTGAACAGTCTTCAGAGAGATCGCAGTAAAATATCTGGTTTGCTTTAAGTTGCACAAGGCATGGTGCTGGTTGACGTCGGCAGAATTAAGGCAGATCGCACTGTTTTGACATTAAAAATGCTTGTTAGTTGTGAAACCTGTATCCCATCGTCTATCCTGCGGCGTTCAGTATTGATCAGAGGCATCAAACACATTTTAGTGGTCACCTTGAGTGGGCCGGACCAGTGAAGTCGCGCCATAACCACCTTTCAATTTAAACCTTATCGTCTTTCTTTGTTGTGGTGTAGAGTACACGTAATGAAAAGGAATAATCTGTCAATACTTTACACATGTATATGTTGCATGCATATTAATAATGAACAAGAACTTTTCACGGCTTCTTCCTGTCATCTTCGGCTGCCGCTCTGTCGTACGTCCAAACATCAACTTTCTATTAAACTTCGTGGGCCCAAACTCTGGAACTCTCTGGATAAATCACTTAAAATTGCTCTTGGGCCGTCTTTAAGGCTAAATTATTGAATTACCTTTTGTCCAAATAGGATCTCACTGATTCTGTATTAATATGTTGTGGCTGTTATTAACTCCTGTGTTTGTTTTCTCTGCTTGTTGTTGTTCCTTCATCGTTTGTTCCTTGTATTTTCATCACAGTAAAGTTGTTTTTTTTTGATGGGGAGGATTTTCATATAAGCCCGTTGGGCTTCTTTCATCTCCTGCACAGTTTGGTTTTCATCTTCTTGTAATTATCTTACTTTGTGCGAATAAAGAAACAGTCACTATTGAAAATTGCTACAATCTCAAGATTAAGCCAATTTTAATGAAACCTTCTTGTGCGAAACACAGTGAAATGTCCAGAAACCTTCTCCTATCGCTGTTGCATTATGGGTGTTTTTACAAACTCACCCTGACAGCATGGCTTCGATGCTAATGCTAGTTTGCTATCTTTCATCGCAGCATCGCCGATATTTCAGAGAACACCAATTAAAAACAATTAAAATGAGTCCACCGCTGCCAGCTGACCTGCTAGATTTCTCCTTTATCCCGGATGCTATAACCTTCCGTCATATGCTAAAGATAAATGACTTTGATACGTTATATGTTTGCTTCGCAAAGGTGAATTTACCCCACTCTTTTTCATAAATAATAATTATCCATTTCACACCGTGTCATCCTTTTTCTACGGCGGCCCAGAAGGGTCAACGCCACCGCAAAAGCCGCAACAGCAAAAGATGCAGTGCAACTGAACCTACATTGTTTTTGCAAAAGATTTAGCAGGAGGTGGATCGTTACACCAATTCAAACATCATTTCTCATTAATGCATAAAAATGACACACAATTAACACATATTTTACCAGCTATGATTATTCAGTCTGGAAATACAAAAAAAAGATATTGTATATAGAATACTCTGTAATTAGATTAAAAAAAAAAAGTTGTCTTAATGTAATATTTCCAGGGAGGCGAATCAGCCATCACATAAAATCTGAAAATCAGATGTTGGTCTGAAAACAAAGTGGGATTTGTTTCCATGTCGGTGCCACAGGTGCCGGGAGGTCTGGCCCCGCTCATAACCGATACCGGAGCAAACAGTTGGATTTAGCGTTTATTAAGAGAAACAGATTGTGCCGCATGCTGCACGCAGGACAGATATATTCACGGCACATGAACAAAACACTGTGTCAGGGTAAGCCTTTTGCACATTTCTTCACAGCCGAACATTCGGCGTGCTACTGCTGTATGCCATGTGTGGGATTAGATGTGACATGGCGCTGGATGGAGGGGATGTCATGGTGATTCCATCTGTGTGTGTGTGTGTGTGTGTGTGTGTGTGTGTGTGTGTGTGTGTGTGTGTGTGTGTGTGTGTGTGTGTGTGTGTGTGTGTGTGTGTGTGTGTGTGTGTGTGTGTGTGTATGTGAGGCTGCCTGGTCTTCCCGTAGCTCAGGAGGCTGCCGAGCTCGTATGTAAGTGTTATTTAGAGGTCAAGCTGTATATGATGAGTGGTACCACCGGGGCCTTGCACAACACGATGATAATCTGACTCAAGTGTTTATTCAGACCACGGGGACAATATCTGAATATCACATAACTGCGTCCAGTGATTCCCTTTTACAGCTTCTTCTTCTGCTCGCGTGTATTGCCCCCGGGGTGAACATCCCTCATCATAACAAGGCAGTTTAGCGGGATTATTTTGCCCCACACAGGGACGCTTTCTCGCCGCGATGCGTGTCACAGTGGTTCTTAATGACTTTCTTGTGTTTTCAATGGCCTACCAGTCAGTGTGTCCTTGACTCTGTCAGCGGCTGAGCCGCCTGGAGAACATAAAGAGAATGTGTGATCCTTGGATTGTGTGCGTGTGTGCGATGCTCTTATAAGAGAGAGCGAGAGGAGGGTAGGGGGAGTCTATATAGACCGCGGATGCATGCTTAATATCCACGTTTTTGTCTTTATGTGCCTATTTTGGTGTGTGTTCACGCAGTGCAGCAGCCTCGTTCTTGCACCGCAGCAGAGGGGCCCTGGCGCGCCGTTCTTCAGACATCTTGTGCGTCTCCGGTGAGTAATCAGGTAATTGATCATAGAGACAGGTAATTATTCCTGTGCCAAGCTCACTGGCAAATGAAAAGTCCGGCAAAAAGCATCCGTCTCATCCCGCACAGCCTGGAGTAAGAGGACAAGAGAGGAGTAAAAATGGGACTCCTGGAGGATAGATGGCCAAACGAAAAGCCCTTAAATCACAAGAGGGATTTTCTTTTTTTTTTTGCCCTCCTCCTTCTTTAGGTTGTTTAGTCTCGGCGCGTTAAAGAGCTGGGCGCTCCACATGTTCATAACCACAACCCTGGATGCTTGTACAGCGACAACCACGGAGATAAAAGGGGGCGAATTCCTGCGTGACTCGGAGGGGGATCGCTCCTGAGCACGCGACACCCGACCGCAGGTTCGCACCTTAAAAGTTTGAATAGACGCCTGAACGTTGCGCCGGCTTCAATCCATTTGCTGCAATGATTAGGGCGCTTAAGTGCTTGTGTAGTTTGCTTGACTCCGGCCTGCCTGGTGGGTTATAAAAGGTGAGCTACTGTTTGCGTGACAGAGTGCTTACAGGCAGAGTTTTACGTCCCCCCCCCCCCACTGCCTACATCTGTGATTCGGATTGCTTGCTTCATTGGTGTCATTTAGGTTTGTTCTGGAGCAGTGAGTAAACCAATCTTCTTACATACACCCTTGTCTGCAGTTTGCCTTGATTTATGAACGGGGAATAACCCGGCCGAACTTGAGGCTCATTTGTCACCTGTCATTAAGATGTACTGGTAAGGTGTTTTCCTCTCACAAACAGCCCCCCACCACCCCCCCCACCCCCTCCGACTCAGTCGCCTCAACCCGGTGTGACGCCGCTGCTGCTTCTGGGCCTGACCTGTGAAGAGCCTCGCTCGGCTCTCCAGCTGCGTGTGTCTCCCACCGAAGGGGAAAGGGTATTGCGCCTTGTCCGGTTCGTCCGCCGTAATTGCGTCTCCGTCCACACCAGAAGATATCGTTCCCCTCGCGGCGCTCTCCCGTTGTCGTTTTTCATCCTTCCCTTCCCTTCCCCTTCCCCTCCCGCCTCTCTTCCTGCCTCACGCACCCCTCCACCACTCGCAGAAGTGGTTGCGCTCTTGTCGGCTGAAACTCCCACTGGAGACAGACACTTATTTGGCTCCAGGATAAAGCGAGATGTGTGCTGAATTGAAATGCTAAGTCTAGCATGAAACTCCGGGGCCATGGGAGACTAATCAGTTGTTGAAAGGCAAATAAATAAATAAATAAAGGCGCGCTGCAAATCTAATTTCGCCCGGACGTATGTGAGGCTGACTGTTGCTAAAACCTTAGTTGTAAAACAGGCAAGTGCATGAGGTTTTTTGGTTGTTGTTGTGCCCCCCCCCCCCCCCCCACACACACACACACACACACACACACACACTATTCTCTTTGTCTCAGTGTGGAGGAGAGATGGCGAGAAAGGACTGGAGAGGAGCCATCCTCCCCGGAGGTGTATAGAACCGGGCTGGCTGAACGGCAACAGAGGTTGAAAGAGACACACGAGTGCGGATTTAACATTAAATATGTATTTCCTTCAGCAGAAATGCTTCTTAACACACTCCCTCAACTGACATTCAACTGCTGTCCTCTGAGCAGTAGGGGGGGGGGGGTTGTCGAGGTAATGGAAAGAGGGAGATAGACACACAAAGAAAGACAGAAGTAGAGAAGGAGAGCATGTTTGACAGGAATAAGAAACAAAGGGAGGAGAAGCCGTCTGCGCAGAACCACCTGAGCCGACAGTTGAGTTAATGTGGTGCTAATCAGACACGCCAGTGCTGAATATTCAGGAAACAAAACGACCTGAGATGTGAATGGAAGCGTCCGCAAGCCGCCACAGACTCTCCTCTTTTCTTGCCCGACTGCCGAGATTACGCATAGTTACGTGGCTAACTCTCATTAATAGTCCGGTCTAATTATAGAATTTCGCAGTTGAACCTGTACGCTCATCAGCGGCTCTATTTTCAGAGAGCCGCTCAGCGTGCGCTCATTTACCTGTTCACTCAGCACGGGGGCGCCTCCGCCACGTGCCGCTGTGGCATTTGAGCGTCCTCGGCTACAAGACGAGCCCCAGCAGCTCTCTCCACAGATTCAGAGCCCATCCTGAGATAATCCACAGTCACAATTTTGCATTATTTAATCAGTAAACACAGGAAGTTGTTTATTTTAGTTCATTTAGTCCTGCAGGAAACTATAAAATAGCAACATGCTGTGTGTTATATATTTTTTTTAAATAAGCTAAATTCTGTAAATTCAAAAATTACAATCCTAGCCCATCGTTTAAATTGATTTTAGTTTTTTATTTCCACATTGTTGGGAGCACGGATGCAAAAAGCACATCGAAACGTGTGAAAATTTTGCAAATTGTGTGCTATGACTTTACGTTAACGATTTGGCAAACCATTTCCACAATTTTTTTTTCAAAAAACTGCAAAAAAAAACAGAAAACTGCCCAAAAATTTTCGGGAGAATCACAAAAAACTGCAAAAGATCTACCAGTCAAAGCCGATGGGATTTTGATGAAAATGGGAGCACGTACACAAAAAGCACATCACAACATGAGGAAAATTTGTGAATATTGTGCCTTTTGTGAATGATTAGGCAACCTGATTCCACAAAAAAACTGCAACAAAAACAAAATGATTGTCTGGTCAAAGTGAGTGGGATTTGGTGGAAAACCCCACAAAAAATGGAAGGGGACACTAGTTAGCAGTGAGTTTATTTCTCGCCTCTCGATTGCCTTTTCATCGTGCAATCTGCACACAGCAAACTTCATGTTGAGCCTAAAGTTTATTAGATTCATGTCGTACAGTGTCGCGAGCTGGGAACTTACACGACTGTTAAAATCGCACAGTGTGTGGCGGGAAATTACAAAAGTTCAGACGTGTACATAAGCCTGCAGAAACCGAACAATACAAGATTTCACTCAGTAATAGAAACATACCTATTCAAATATTCATTTCTGAACACTTAGATAAGTAGCACAGCAGCGGTCACACCAGCTTTATTTTAAATGAGCTGTTCTGAGTTTCCACGTGGACACAGTGATGCTTTCAGTGTCGACATGCTGATGTGTAACAGGTGCAATGTTTCCACTCATTTTCCAGACCGTCACATCCTCACAGGTAATTTAGAGACACCAATTAACCTCAAACACATGTTTTCACACTGTGGGAAGAGACTGTAGTAAGGAATACCCACACATGTACATGGAGAACACGCAAACTTCACACAGAAAACCCCCCCCAACTACAGTATTTGAGGTTATAGATGGAGAAAAGGTCCTGGCAGTTACATAAATCTCAGGTATCGCAAACACTCCAGGACATAACAGAAGATCTCACATTGATTTCTTGGCCGACCAACTGGAATTTAGTTTATATGTTTTTTACAGAAATGTTAAAGTAATTGGCAATAAAAATTTTGTTGATGGTGATGTTTATTAGAAATACTTTAGAAATCTTTCCCTATTTTTGTTTCTCATAACTTAAGTTGCTAAAACGTACTCGAGCATGTGCGTTACAAAATCCGGAGGTCAGAGGTCAGGAGGTTAAAGGCCTCCAAATAGTGAAATATTTAAGATAAGATAATGCTTTCTTTATCACACAATATGGGAATTTTGTATCTTTGCCGCAGAAAGTCAACAGAAATAAGAATACAAACAACAATAAGTATTAAAAACAACGTGAACAATACAAACAAGACAACATCTGCGACGATATTTTACATTCTCACATGATAATATTAGTATTGCTTTCATATATATCAGAGATTATGTTATTATTGCACAGAATAAATAGAGGAATAATGCAAATTATGCACAAGAGAACAGTGATGGGCATTAAAAAGTGCCGTGCGTCAGGTTTTCATGTAATTTTCAACTTTGGGAAGTATGGGTGTCCCAAAAAATAAACTAGCAAAATGAATAGTTTAATGAGGTATTTGTCTATTTATAACATTTAATCAACAAGTTTTACACTTTAATTATTCTGTCACCTTGTTATAATGATGTACTCTAGTTAAAACACAAAATAAAATAAAAAAAATCAGATTTCATGAAATATTTTAAGATTGTTTTGATTTTTGTAACATAAGCTTAAATTAAAATGAATCAAACAATTGAAAATATATAAAATACTTCAGTTTTTGTGTGATAAATCAAAAGTAAATGAAAAGAAAACTACTTTGGTATTTGAATTGTCAAGATGTGTGTGACTGTTTATCTGCAAGCCGTATAGCACATAATCATAACTTAAATGTAAAAAGTGTTTTTGTAGAACTTCTGTTTACATGTGCAAAGTTAATTATTTATCGGCATTTATTATAATTGTTCTTAAAACATTTCAGTCATGTTGCACACGCTATACACAAAATAGAGATGTATACAAAAAGAGAAATATCAATTTACATTAATATGAATTCAGCCCTTGTAAATATATATATTTAGATCAATTTATCTGTATTTTTCTATACTATGTACATACACACAGACATACACATAACACGTATATTGAGCTCAATGTGTCTGTAAAACACTAAATCAGATTAAAATCAAAACCCGGTGGATTACTGCTGATTTCACACTGAAACAAGTGAGTATGTATTACTTGTGCCAGTCACAGACCCTCGAAACGTTTGTACACAGAAATAGAAGAAAACCCCCGGAGAAGCCCGAGGAGTCATTCCCCGTCACTATCCGGCCACATCTGATCTTATCAAGCATCAGTCGGCCCGCAGAGTGCCAGTACCTGTTTCTTGAGGCTAAAGCTATTAGACACAATGGGAGGCTCTGTGTGTGAGGAATGAAAACCAGCGGTGATGGTTGGGAAAGCCCTGGGTGGCATGTCAGCGCTGTGTAGACCAACTTACCAATAATACCTCGCAGCAACCCACAATAAAACCCTCTAATGCAACAATTTGGACCGTTTCAACTGTAATAAATGCAATGAATTAATAAGATATCTGCAAGAAATATAGAATTATTTAATTATTGGCTGCAGTTATTACATTTATTGCGCTTTCATTTATTCATACATTCATATTCTTATACATTTGTGATAACCAGCCATGTGTTTGGATATTACTGTTCTAATACAGAAGCAAATGTCGACTAACGGGACATTTACTCAACAGTTAGTACATTTTCAAACAAACACGGACTGCAGGGATTATAATCGAATTAAAACCAGACAACAATCCGGAGAAACAGTGTTGTTGACGACTCTTTCTTTCCTTTCATTCAGCTCAGTGAGTGGTGCACTCTAACTGGACTACTTATGGGCATTTCCCAAGAGACAAAAAAAAAAAAAATAAATGCTTTGTCAGCGTATTTTCATGGTACTCCGTGGGAACACGTGTAAACTTACCTCTCTTCTCACTGTATGTTGCATAAACCGGTGCAGGGTGCTCCTGTGTGTATCAGATATATTATATAGTGCCGCTGCAAAATTATTCTATCATGAGAATGAGCCGTTTTAGAGAATGATTTAATAAAAGTGCGGCGTTAGGGACCGTGAGTTTTACTGAATACTTTTCTCTGTGGTTATGCTGTCAGAATGTGACTCAGCGCCGACCTGTTTTATTCATTCTCACCTGTCGTTTTCCCTTTCAGGACATTATGACGTATGTTTAAGCTGTCTGTAAACTGACTTGAGTTTTTCAGTTTCTCGGCCGCTTTGAAAATGATTACATGCAAGATTGACATGGGGGTAAAGAAATAAATGAAAAAAAGTAAATTTGGCCTAAAAATAGGCTGTATAGAGTTTGAGGAACGCTTCCCCTGCATTATTGATCGCTCACTCTGCCTCTCTGAGGTTTCTTAAGTTTCTGGAAGTGAAAGTAAAACACGTGGTTTAGCTAATATTGGGTCTCGCCTCTGAGCGCCGGTAACGTCACCTGATCATCAGTCAGGAAAAACCACCTCCGGAATGTCGAAGCCTTCATGTTCTGTGAGGTAGTTGTTGTACCGTGGTTGTTAGGACTCTCACCTCACACTCGGGAGTATCCTGGTTCGAGTCCGAGCTTGAATTGCAAAGCTGGCTCCTTTTTACAAGACGTCCAACGTGAGCTGCTCAGATCGTGGCCATCGTAGAGGGAAAAAGCCAAAAGGTACTTTCTATATATTTCAAGGTTTTGTTTAATTATCTTAGAGTAGAAAAAACTCTAAACTCGTAAATGTAACCTTTCTTCGGCTTTAGTTTTACTGCAGGGATAAACTGCAAATTCATCACCAGACTAAACAAAAAGCATGAGAATGAAGTTTGCCTCGGAATTATTATTATCAATATATATATTTTTAAATTAGCTAATCCACATGCAATAAATGACAATTGTTAGAAGGTTTCACTTTGAATCTAAAGAAAGGCCTCGTTTACACGACGTCTTTGCGTTTACGTTTCAGAAAAGTTTTTTTGCGTTTACAGTGCAACTTTTTTAAAAACGACGTCCGCTGACACGGAAATGTCAAAAACGCTGAAAACACACAAATACATGCAGAGAACTCGGACATTCGTATGGACAGGTAACAGATTTAAAAATGCATTTAATCAATTATTATTTTCAATTAATGTTTGTAATTTTTTTACGTTTAGTATTTGTGAATGTTTTCTCAATATTTGCCAATGTTTTATTGATTTTGCTTTATTATTGAATCGCCTTTCTGCACTCGGTTGTCCCGCCCGGGCTTCCGTAGTTCCTCCCGTATACTCCTCAGTGTCAATTTGTGTGGCTGAGGGACCAGAGTGTACGAAGGCAAGTGAGAAGAAGAAGATTAATTGTATTTTAATCTCTTCTGCAGCCAAGACATACCGGTGAACACTCAACCCAGTCGTCTTCGTCACAATCAGCAGCCCCGTTACAGACAGTCGACCAAGTTGAATCGTTTTAAACGGGCGACTCTCAACTATAAAGCCACCAAGTCCCAGAAGACTATGGACTGGAAGTCCACCATTGCCGCATTGAGCTGTTCTTCCAGTGGCTCTGAGCACCGTTGTAGTGCAAACAGACCCTAAGTCTCCGTAATTGCCTTGATTATTGCGTGTCATTTTATTTCCTTAAAGCCTTCATGTCGCATCAATTTTCTTAAATTGTGTCTCATTTCATCAGACGTTGAATTCGTAGGGGAGTTTTTTTTTTTTTTTTGCACAAAAAGGCAGTGAGGGGAGTTTCGCTTGTTGTTGTTCAGGTTAAAAGGCCACAGCATTGCACAGACGTTCACTCCCACCCCGCTTGTTCATGCTTCATCAACCCTTGACTCATCGGGTGACACACTGACATGAATCAGAGAGAAAAGGCCGGAGTGAGTGGCGTCCGTCCGCTGCAATAAAAACGAGGTCCAACATGTCCTGTAAAACACATCAGCCTTCTGTGGCCGATTGTACCTGGCAGATGTTTATCTCTAATCAATATGGACTCTGAGAGATTACAGCAAAGTCTCGTCTTCTGTCATCCGCTAACAGTCAGCGTGCCGCTGTAGTCTGCTCCACCTGTTGCAGGAGGGGAAACTCGCCACCGTCGACGTGACGGAGCAGCTCCGGGATCGGGCGGCTTCGGCGGCGGCGGCGGTTCGCTCGGAGCCGTGGTGATGCTAATGAAGTGAACTCAGCCAGCTGCGCCCATCCCGGGCTTTGTAAGTGGTATCATTGAAAGCAGTCAAACATGTGAGGGCAGATCCGATTTGCAAACCAAAATACCTTCAGCCAAAACATTCCCTGACTGTATTAAAGTGCATTTGACCCTGAATCGTTTCACTTAGACTCGGCGTTCCGTTAGTTTATGTGCAGCTTGTAGCTGGAAGAGAGAAAAACAAAAAAAAAAACAGGCCTGCATGAGAAGATACACGTTTCTCATGTCAAATGCCAGAGCATCTAAAACAGGATGACGGAAGTTTTAGGGGAAAAAAAACCCGAATGCTGCTGTAAATATGGTGTAATTATCATCCTCGACGTCTTCGAAAAAAACTCCCACGATCAATGCGTCGGATTCTATCAAATAGATTGAAATCATCCAGCTTTTTGTTTCCCTCCAGATACTCAGTGTTGTTGTTTAAAATAAAGCACGACACTGCGGCTGAGATTTAGAGCTTACGTCTTGTAAATTCCACTCAAGAATGCACTCAGGAAATGGTGCAAGCTGATCACACACATTAGGCCGACCATATTGCCCCTCAGAACAAGACACTCCGCACAGTAGATGTAAGGCGCAGATGCAAACATGCATAATGCATGAGTGTTGAGCAAGTGTTCACGTTGCAATGGCAGCGCGCTGTGTTGAGAGTATTTATGGCATATTGCGCCGTGAGTAATGACTCCAAACACACACATATGTGTACACACATTTGCATTTACATTGATGCACACGTGTGCGTCCATGCACACACACACACACACACACACACACACACACACACACACACACACACACACACACACACTCGACAATGCAGTCTGCTGGCAGCCCAGATGGATTTCTAATAGGCAGCTTATAACCTGTATCCAGCTACCAGCTTGGCTTGCAATGAGCAAGTAGCCACATGCGCGCTGTATTATTGTGTGCGTGAATAGAAATGTACATTACGGCGCTCATTAGACTGCCGCTCGTGGTTTGTCATTATAATGCTGTTCTTTACATTCTGAGCAGATTTAGTGTGCTCCATGTATTGATCACACGAGCACAGGAGGTGCTGTATCCATCAGTATTCTCTGTCGTTGTGGGGGGGGGGGGGGGGGTTGTTTGCAGAGACCTTGGATGCTGCACTTGGTAAACTTATTGACCGGTAACTAGTATGTTCAAATAAACCCTGCTCATGAATATTGACCAGCTCCCCATAAAATATTGACGAGTGTGCTGTGCAGGATCCCGAGTTCTGCGTTTTGGTTTGTACATGTACACGTATACACGTGTTTACATGCGTGTTAGTCTTCTGCGAGAAAGATCAAAATCAAAGCTTAACTTATTTCTTGCCTTTTGAAAAATCATTTACAAACCTAGTGTATTCCAAAGTGGATCCTAAATTGATGTAAAATGTCTTATTGAATATGCACTGATCAGCAATAACTTTATAACCACTGACAGGTGAAGTAAATCTCTTTAACGGGGCACTTGTTGGTGGTCGGGTTATAATAGGCGTCAATATTTCATTTTCCTCACAATGATATGGTTAAAAGTAAAAATGTGTTGTTGACCTCAGGAGTTAAAATCAGAAAAAAATTCCCTCCGATATCTTAAGTAGCTTCCAGCAAATGTCTTTAGGTCTGCACGGCTCCGTCGCCTCGTAGCAAAGAGAGTCCCTGGTCTGAGTCCAAGTCGGTCTTGGGAGTCTCTCTATGCAGAGTTTGCACATTTGTGGATTTTCTCCAGGGTGCTTTGGTTTCCTCCCACTGTCCAAAAAAACCTTGTGTTTGAGGTTAATTAGCGGCTCTAAATATCTCACAGGAGTGTGTGTGTGTGTGTGACTGTCTGTCTGGTTGCGTTGGCCCTGCGATGAACTGGTGACCCGCTTTCACCCAACGATCAGCTCCAGCGCCGTAACCCTGAGGTAGAGCAACCAAATTTCATGGTTGCGAGTATGGATTGGTACGTCTCTGCGTGTATAACGGGTACTGGAACATTAACTATAGCTGGATTATCTTTGGAGTGTCTGAGGTTTGCATGTTCTCCTTGTTCTCAGAGGGTCTTTTTGTTTCCTTCCACAGTCCATAAACATGCTTGGTTCGTTAACTACCGGCTCTAAATCCACTACGTGTATGAAAATGTGCCCTGCGGTACACCGCTTTGTGACTGCATTGAGGCTTTAATGTAGCGCGGCGGTTCTACCTTAAAGGAACAGATTAAGCACTGCTGCATGGATGGACTCAAAATGACAAAATTGCTTTTTGAAACTGAAAAGTTGAATTCCAGGTGTGCTGGAGTGTAAAAACGTGAAATTTCAGATTTTCTGTCCGCAGTTTTTCTCCAGTTCAGCTCAGAATATCCACTTTAATTGACGTTTCTGAAAGTAAATGACTTGTAAATGACTTTTGCCCTCTGGAACCTTCAAGTCTTCAGGAATAGATTGTAGCTGTTTGAAAATTTAATTTACAGGTTAAATTCCTATAACTTGTAAACGGTATACTGACTTACATTTGACCTGACCCACTCATCCCTCTCTGTCTACTTATGAGGTGTCTTGACTTCGTTGTCACTGTGACGCTCAGACCTCGACATTTATGAGCTGGAAATCGAATTGAGACTCGGACCTGGTGCGTTAAGTGACTCCAAACAGGTTCTTTGTGTCGCACATCTGTTGTTTGTTTGAAATAGAGTCTGGTGATGTTCATCAATCACCGCACCACTTTAATTTACACATTACTGCAAGTGTTGCATTTTTTTTTTCTCTCTCTCTTCACCCCCCCACCGTGATCAACTAATGTAATGAGCTGAAAGCAGGGAGCCGAGGGGGAGGTTTGGAAACTGGGTGCTGATGTGTGGCGGTGCTGATAGGAGCAATCACATCCCATCATAGAGGCTTGAGGCCCATCGGGTGGTAAGCAGGCCTCTATATCAATCAGCTGACCGGGACAGGAGGGCCTCCGTCCCACACGGCCTCCGATTAAGCAATTAGTCGCCGCGGCTCGTGCACGGAAGACTCGGCTGCATCAGCAGCACTTCAGACGCCGAGCGCCACGCCACTCAGCATGCCCTTGAGTCGAACTCTAACATCTCCGTCACTCTCCTTCTCCCTCCCCTGCACTCAACCTTTCCCTCTGTCTCTGATCTAATTGCAGCGGTCCATGTGGACGGTGGGAAAACTGCCATGTAGGCAAACCTGTGTGTGTGTGTGTGTGTGTTTCCTGTGTCCTTATTATGGCTAAGGATCCAGGATTGCACTATTCAGGCTGCAGCCAGTTTCAAGGGTCCTTTTAGACTTCTTTTCTTCCCCACACTGAAGCAGGACATCAGAAACCTCAGTGAATGGCTCTTCCCCGGGACGCGGCCCGTCCCTCAGTGTCACAGTGAAGTGAAATGACAAAGCACCGTGTCACAGAGGAATGCCGGGCATGTTGCAGCCAGTCACCCAGGTCAGCCTCCTGACAGCGGGCCAGTTTTATGGCTTTTTGCTGACTGCTGCTTTTAATGGTGTAATTGTGACAATGATCTCATTCTCCCGCTCTCCCTGCCTGCCTGCTCTCGAGGAGCTCTGCGCTCCGCCGTCGTCCCAGCGGCTGGCAGTCAGCAGGGAGAGGTGGGGGTGCACATTTCATTAGCTTTCAATTCATATTGAATTTATTAATCCCATGCTGGTTCTGGAGGGTGGAAGGCTGCTTAGGAGGGGGAAAAAATATCTTCTGCACTGACACCTTTTCCTCCATCTGCTTGCAACGTGTGTGTTAAACTGCACGAGGGAGGGAAGTGGGAGTAATGCAACGGAGAGGTGGAAAATAACGACAGGCTCACGGCGAGGGCTTGTGAAGACACTGCAGCGGTGAAAAGTGTGTCAGATCATTTACCGGCGGGAATGCACAACTTCATCTTTCTTAAAGGCTGCAGCAACAAAGGCGCAGCCGCGGCAGCCGCGGCAGCACCCCGACAACCCGCCCATCGCCTCCGTCCAGGGAGGAAGCGTGGCGTTAACCTCGGCCGGACCTCACCCCGGATAGAGCAGCAACCAAGCTGACGCTCACCTTCACACTGTTTAACAATAGAGTCCAACTGCGTCTGAATATCCCTGTTTGACGTCGTCCTGAAGGGCCCCGGGTGGCAGCGCGCCGGTCCCGTTACTACGCGGTTGCGTACGGCAGGTGTCACCTGACAAAGAAAGTTTTGTCCGTCCCTCGTGGAGACGCTTCACAAGTGTGTTTTGTTTTTCACGTCATAAAGCCTCGTTGACCTGCGAGCGCTTACAGCGCACTAGGCTTTCCTTTTTCTTTTTCTTTTTTTTTGGTTGCAGCACTTGTGGTTCACAAGCAGCTATGCGTGACCCCCCCCCCCCCCCCCCCCGCGCGCTCAGCGAGCTTTCACACCGTCTGACTGGGCTGCTCAGATGGAGGCTGCGGAGGCACGGAGCCAGCCGCTCTGCATCCTCAGCACTCCGCAGCCCTCTCAAGCTAATGACAGGAGGGCTGCTCCCACTTTGTCATATGAAAAACTATCGCTTTGGCAATTCTGCGCTTCTGTCTGTATTAAGGGAGGCGCGTAGAGTTGAAGATTCAGCCGACTTTGAGCCGTGTCATCTTTTTTTTTTGGTGCAGCAGAAACCTGCTAAAGGGAAAAAATAAATAGTAACGTGGAGGGAAAAGATTTAATCTTCACTTACTAAGGTGCCACTCTAAGAATTAGCCTTTCTAATAGTAACACATTTATTTTTAAGAGGCAGAAATATTCTACCTAACATCCAATTCTTTACCTTTTGTATGTAGTTTGTATAATCCTTAGGTAATCCCAATTTCTCTTCAAAAAACAAGAAAAATCAAGATCTTAGGAACCCACACACCAGGCCACTTTGAGCCCTGCTTGTTCTATAAAAGTAATCATGTAATGACACAGTTTCCTCTGCACATTTTGATTATTCCCATTATCACAGTTCGTCTATATTAACATTAGAAACTCACACTGACATTTCTGTAAACCTCTATTCAAACTTGTCTCGATTGAGAACCTGCCCCGTAAATCTTTACGTGTCACGACCTGTGAAAATCACATCCCAGCAACACCTGCTGGACCTGCAGGCCTCCAACAGTCACCCCACTGAGAGATTTCACAGCATTCATTAATTTATAATAAGGTTTCCACAAGGACTTCCTTGATGGGATGTTCCACTTCAAAGCCATTGAAAAGGGTGCCTGGGTTATTCTGCATAGATCATTAGGAAGAGATGAATACAGCTTCACGCATACCTTCAATCCCGTCCAGCTCTTCCTTTAACTACAAAGGTACCTGTAGGGCCTTCAGCAAATACATTATTTATTTGAACTTTTGAACAAAGGTGGCCAGAATGGCCCGGGCCATTAGTTTAAGAATGTTTTCTTGACGAGCTTCAATGGTAAACGTGCCCATTAAAAAGCAAAGTGTTAGTTTAAGGAGCTGAAGCATTCGTGTCTACACCAGAGGAGGGCAGAGTCCTGAATATGTTTTCTCAAATACAGCTCCTGGATATATACCCAAGTACAGAAAACTCTTCTCAAACATTTTACCTCCTCAAATGAATTATTAAAGCACTTTTAGTCCATTATTATCCCATAAAAACACTCCTGTCAGTGCTGGCCTATTGGATGCTCTGTTTCAGTTAGAGGGGCTAAACACAGTCTCTACTCTATAAATCTCAACTTTTCTACTTGATAAAGCTTTTACAATCAGGGCTGGCTCTGGATACCTCCAACCATTTTTTAGTTAAGCTTCTTCATGTGGAGACTCCTGGTAGTCCTTTTCTTTCTCTCGACACCAATGGTGTCATCACATTTTTATTTCAGAGCCTCATTCCACCCTAAAGTCATCTTGAGTGGGCTGGACCGGTAAAATACTGCCACAATAACCTTTAAATTTGAACTCTAAAGTTTTTCTTTGTTGTGGCTCAGAGTAAATGTTAAGATTTTTGCAGAACCAAAACAATTACTACGAACAGTGACTACAGTCTCACCGTAAAGTCAATTCCTGAGTTAAAAGTCAGAATTCGGAGGGAGAAAAAAAAGCCAGAACTCAGCTTGATTTAATCACAGTTTCCCCTAAACCTCTCCTGTAGAGTCCCAAACGTTGATTAATCTTGTAATTGTTTTCATTGTGTAAGTTTTAGCGAGTACTTTCATCATATTAACTCTTGATTTCAGAAATGAAGCATTTTTGTTTTTGACTTCTTACAAAATCAATTGAAGTTTGCATTAGAGAAATAGGAAATGCACAATTATAATTCTATATTTATCCAAAAATAAGATAATAATAGAAGTTTAATCGCAGCAGTTTTTTTAAAATTCAATCTGACAATACACTAAAAGTAATAATACACCGAATAAACCATCAAACATATTTTCCATACGCTGATATAAATAATGATCAACATCTAAATTGTTGCTAGAATACTGAATTATACATTATTTTTCCACAAAGTGGTTACTGGTGTAACTTTTGTGGAATTATAGATTTTTCATAATTTATGGCAGTTTAAAGTAAAAAAGACCAATCATGCATTGAACAGCAGTTAAACAAGAGCTAATGAATAAAAATCACGTTGCATGTTTAGTTTTCATTGTCTGGTTTACTGCTTGTTCTGTTTTATGTTGCAGTTCTGCGTTCATCCTCACACACACACCCGCACACACACACACACACACACACACACACACACACACACACACGCACACACTCCTGTGTTTATTTGCAGGGATTTACCTGCACGTCTTTCACCTTTTAAAGCGAGACGTCTTTGTCGGATTCACTGAGAAGCAGCGTCAACTTTATAAGCTCACAAAACATGCGCTGGCCTTGACTCCCTCTCTCTCTCTCTCTCTCTCTCTCTCTCTCTCTCTCTCTCTCTCTCTCTCACTCGATGTTTGATTGCCATCTTGAGAATATGAAGCAGGTACAGTAACCGCCGGGGCTCTTAAAGCATTATATTATTGTAATTCGAGCACGACCTTGGCTCTCGAGATATTTTTTCTTTCCCTGTTTTAATACGCTTGCAGTCGGTGCCAAATGTCATAACTTGAGCAAATGAATGGAATAAGTGCTTGTTTTTATGATTTCTTTTTCTAAACTGCTTCACGATCCTTCTTTGCAGGTGAGCTTTGCTAAAAACAAGCTGTGTTTGTATGTGAGAGAGAGCAGAGAGAGCGTAATTCTGTGTGCTTTAACATGGCGGCTGGGAGGAGGGCTACTTTATTTGTACATGGCACGGTTGTTGACCCTCTTCATAGCTATTCCTTCTCTGCCGAGGCTAAGAGTGCGATATTACCACTTAGCCTCTGTAAACACAAGTCACGCTGTTGAACTCTGGGGCCTCGGGAGTCACGCTCTTTACTGCGGGGATGCCTCGGCTCTGTGGGCCCGGGAAGGGAAAGAAAAAAAAAAAAAAAGCTTTTCTGTCTGGGTGGTCAGTGTCATTGATTTGCAGAAAGCTTTTACAAATACGTGTCACAGGACTGCAGCGATCTGTCAGTACCCTCGTCCTGTCTCTCGGAAGACACACGCTCCTTAAACGCACATCAAGCCTAATTCTCCATCCAGGATCTACGTTGCTTGTTTGTTTTTTTTCCCCCCTTCTGACCCCACCTCATTAAATTCAGTGCATACTCTCCTTCTGGATATATCTGAGATTTTTTTTTTTTTACTCCCTTTGTCATGTAGGATTTAGTCACACAACAGTGAGACCGGGCCCGCTGACAAATGCTCCTACAGTCCACTGGCAGGGACCACAGAGCATGTCAAATCAAATGTCAAAGGACCAGTTGGCCAACTTGGAGCCATCTCCCATTTCCTTTCCCCCCCAAATATTCTTGAGTGCTGCTTGGGACCGAATATATATGACAGAACGTCTCAGTGGGACTTCGATGAGAGCGAGAGCTTGGAGATAAGTGAAGAGAAAACCATCAGCAGATATGATGGCAATCTGCTATCTGCTGGTTACTCTGCTATGACAACTGTGCTCATCGACGGCACTATTAGGGTTTTTTTTTGTTTGTTATACAGATGGTATCATTCCATAATTGTTTTGTTTTTATATTTCAAGGAGTGGTGATAAACTGTGGGAAGCTTTGACTGGGAGATTATCATCCATTCCTATGGGGAGATTTAAGGTTTAAGAAGCTGCTCAGTCCTTTAGGATCAGACACAAAGCTGATTTGGTGCAGCCTTGGAGACAATACAAGCAAAAAAAAAAACAAAAACAAAAAAAATGCTTGTGGCATATTGTATTGGTAATGCGTTTAAAGGGCTGTACGATTAAAATATCCATCCTCGATCATATACTGTAGATCTGGGATGTTTTCAGTTTGTTTCTTTTTAGATGTCGTGCTGGGGACACACGCTTCTGTGGAGCAGTCTGGAGTATTTTGGTTTTGAGCGCGACACAAACGTAGGCAGGGATATTTGGAGAAGGCCTACAGGGCTGCAGAGTGTTTATAAGTCTAAATGTATGAACGACCACAGCAAGCCGGCGATGGAAGACAACATCCTCAGCGGCAAGTGTCCTCCCAGTTTGGCTGTTTGTTTGTTTTTATCTCGGTGAAATATGTTCCCCGGTAAGTTTGTGGAACAAATCGATCCCTCCCGTGTTCTCCTCGGGCTACGACACCTTCACGACTCCATCAGCCTCTTCAGGGGCCAGCCTGCTGTTTTTCTGGCCCGGGGATGTGCTATCATCGCCACTTTTATGGCCCCGGCTCTCCCAGCGCCCACTGTAAGTATTGCAAACAGTAAATGTCACTCATGCCCGTCCAGCGCACACAAGATGTCAGCTGTTACAGATCATTGTACAGCCCTGATTTATGTGCACATAATCAGATATTTACAGCCTATTTACGAAAAAAAACTGCAAGGCCAGCAGTGACTTAATGAATATAGCAGTTTAGAGGCACAGAGGCTTGTTGTAGGAGCGGGATTAGATGGCAAGAGAAGCCACATTACCAGGAAGAACGACTAAACAAAAGCTGCACTTAAGGATTGTAATTACTCGTTAATGAATTACAGGATAGTAGGAAAAAATTTTTAAATAACCGGCTTGCTGGTCAACCGGCTGCCATTTATTCCCCCGCTGAAATAATGACTAAAGACAGCTTACATTGTATTGTAATGAGGAACAAGCTCCAGCTAAAACTCATTAATATTCCCCGAAACATGCAGCGCTCACACTTTGCAACAGGAGGAGGAGTAGTCTGGCTGGAAGTGTGCCTTGGGGTAAAAAAAAAAAAAAAAAAAAAAAAAGGGAAACAAAGTTGTTTTGGCTGAAGTGAGTTACAATTCCTGAGTAACTGGAAGAAATTATTGTACAAAACAGACTATTTAAACCAAACCCCCTCCCCCCTTCCCACACCTCCACTCAATATAAACACAGGGGAGATTGATGCTAGACTTAAACAGAGCGACTGCCAACGCCGCATCACACGCGGCGTTTGACGGCATCGTTTCGATCGTGCGCTTTATCCAATGTACACGAGCTGTTTGAATTAATGTATAAATGTCAGCTCCGCTTGTGTGGAGTGTAAAATCATTTACATGCTCTTCCCGCCGTACAGACGGCATTAACGCAAATTCAGCCGGACGCGCCGGCTCCTTGAACGAGTTCGCCTAAAGCTTGATGCCGACTGCGAGCTGGAAGACGAGTGTTGTTTTGTGTCTCGGGCAGATCTTAGCTGTAATTGAGAGTCTTCCGGTTTGGCAACGACACCGGCTCAGATGCTGGTTGGATGAGGTCAGTGTTAGAGCACGGAGTTAAGTGATTTGCAATGATTTGGAAATAAAAAAAAAAAATTTTGGTGGCCAAATTCAGGAGGTCGACTGAGGTGCAAGAGTCTGGTTCGAATCAAGCATGACTGCTGCCAGAAACATGCATTTCGGAAAGAATTTGCTTGTTTTCAAAAAAGAGAAAGTAGAATTAAACAAATGTGATGCATGCATGCACTCCGTTCAGCGCCGCATACGTCGGCCCCTCTTAAATTACCTGGACGTGTCTGAGTGTTTTGGCACGGCAGCATATGTCAGATTTCCCCTCTGAACTCTTATCAGGGCTTCCTGTCAGGTGGCGTGATGATCAAGGAGACAGACATTGAGTAGAAGGCCTGATTCGGCCCTCTGAGATGAGCGCCGTCCAGCCTGATAACGTATCTTTGATCAACGTGCTGATTGAGCTGCTGGCTGCTCGCCGCCAGTGGCGAAACAAACGGTTAAAAATCGTCAAAGCCGATGAAGTGCGGCGCCATTGCTGTTGTGACGACTGCTTCATTAATCATGTTCAGGGGAAGGTCTCTGTAAAGAATTTTATTTGTACGTTACGAAACCATGTAGGTAAGGATGTGGGTAAATGGCTGATGCTTTATTACAAAAAGAAATGAATGAAGCTGCTGCAGCTTTAGTCAACATTAAAATTGGTTCGGCCTGCAGGTTTACTTATTTGAAATAATTGCCAGTTCAGGCATTTGACATTTTAGCTTTGAAAACTCTGATTACTTTACTGTCCGTACATTTAACCCTGTGATTGCTCCTTTTTAAAAAAAAAAAATGCAACGCAACGCAAAGCAAAGCAAATTTCTTTCTGTAGCACCCTTCAGACACGTGGCAATTCAACGTGCTTCACAAGACAAAGAGTTGAAGAAAAGATTTATTAGGATAAAGGTACATGAAAAAGGAAAATATGTCGTTTAAGCAAATATTAATGTTTTAAATCTTGATTTTAAAAGAAGTGAGTGTGTCAGCAGGAAGTCTGTTTCGCAAGTGAGAAACGTAGGAACGAAAAGCTGCGTCATCTCGTTTCTTCTGACTCTGGGAGCACTTAGGACCTCAGGGGTTGGGATTTCTTTTCTTTTTTCAATATTCTATAGTCAATCTGAGATGTTTTTAAAGTAAAACATGCATCTGTGACCACAAATATCTATTGCTCTGCCTTCTTTTCTCCTTAAATGTCTCCAAGCATGCATTCTGTTTCATTCCTGCATAAATGCCTGATTTATTGTGCATCTTCTGGGCACATTTCAAGTGCAACGTGACATGCACTAGGTGGTGCACTGTGTTAGAGAGCAAGTTTCCAGGTTTTGATCATTAGTAACAGAATCTGTTGCTCAGTAGCGCCGCTTGCGCTGGCCCAGCGGCAATACCTATCAGTCCTGTGTTATTACAGCCCTCATGACCACGACACTGTCAAGGCCACCGGGCTCCAACAGGAAGTCGTTCTCTCGCCTTTCAAAATAAGACTGGGGACTGTCATAAGCGCAGAAATGAGTCAATTAACCAAAACCCTCCAGGATGAGTTTGCTGAGGCTGTTGGTGTCGGCCGCCCTCAGCCTGCCGCCCCAGCATGCAGCATTGAACAGGACCCCCACCGCGCCACCACCAAATGGCGCTTTTCAAGTGAAAACGCAAAACTTTCATAGCGTAGAAACTTGTGGAAACGCAACGTTTCTGAAAAGCTCGGGGTTCCGTCCTGTCTCGATGGCGGAAGGGCAAGTCCACATTGTTTTCAGAACGTGGCCATGTAAATGTGACATTGTTCTGAAACGACATTGCAAAAATTATGCCTTGTCGTTTCAGACGTTGTTGTGTTAAACAGGGACTCATAGAACACCTTCAGCATGAATAACAGTAATAATACGACCATGAAATGTGAAGGTGATGAGTGTTATTACTATGTAATACAGCTGCAGTGTGCAGGGTGGATGCATGAGGGGTGTTTGTGTTTGTATAGATCAGCGGTCTGAAACATTTTAAACCAAAAGGGCCATTTTTATGTTTTGATTTGACACCAAATCAAATTTACCTGCAGCAGCAAAACATTTTTGACCTTTAAAATGAGGCTAACACAGCTTCTAAAGTTTCATATATATGGTACTGTTGAAAGTTAAACATGTATGAAAACTGTATCTTATGTTTTATTCATGAAGTTTCAATTACAATTTTGGATTGTGAACAATTCATGACATTTTCAGCTTTTTTTTGTATCTGATTTTATTGGTTTCATTCATCTTTTCCAACATTTTTCAGACAATTTTAACATTTTAGGATATAATATAAATGCTTTATTACTCCCAGAGAGAATTTTCCTTAAGCATTGCGTCACACAGAATAAATAGAAAGAATGTTAAATATCATATAAGACAGGATAGATGTTAGATAGGTAATTTTAAATACTGATATGTACAAGGCTTAGCAGTGACTAATATAAGCATGGAAAATATTAAATTAACCAAAACACGGTAAAGTCTAGCATGATCACAGGAAGGTAGGTCATTATAGCCATTTCTTTTATAAGCAAATTTCCATTTTTTTCCCTCTTCAATTTTTTATTTTCCATTTTAGAAATTCTACTCATTTTAGCATTTTTTTTCCCATTTGTTGTGGCATTGGTTATTTCTCGTATTGGTGTTATTGGGCCTTTTTTATTGTAAGAATTTCACCCAGAGACTAATAAAGTACTTCTATTCTATTCTATTCTATTCACGTATTTTAATTCACTATTCACGTATAAAAGTGTAATGGTATGCCAATAAAATTCCTTGAATACAGGAGGGTGGTGGTGGTGGTGGTGGGGGTGTTCGCGTGCTCTTATTGTGAGGGTAATGCTGGCTTCCGCCCGCGGGGGTGCGCGCGTGCCTGCCGTGTGCTTGACGCAGCCCCTGACCACGAACGAGCCAATCGGCGGTGGAAGGCAGAGTTGTCCCTGTGGCCGCCATTAAAGAAAGGAATCCATGAATTCAAATGGAAACCAACAGGAACCGAAGCTCCAATTATGATCGAAATAATCGTTAAAATATAGGCCGGCGCCACCTTTTCGAGACGTCCCCGCAGGATGTGTTCCGTTTCTGGGCTGATTTTGGCGATGGAGGAGTGAGACAGGACGTTTTTTTTTTTTTTTTTATTATTATTATTTTTTTTATTTTTTATTATTTTTTTTTTATTTTCTTAAAGCGGAGACCGTTTCCACTGCTTACGGGGGAGGGGGAGAGTTGGCTTCTTTTGCTCTCCTTTTCTTTTTGTTTTATCAACATTTTCCTGTTTCCTTCCACTGGTTTTGACATGTCGACCTAAAAGACCACGCCGTCTCTTTTTTTATTCTTTTTTTCCTCTCTCTCTCTCTCTCTCTCTCTCTCTCCTCCTCTCGCTCTCTCTCTCCCTCTCTCTCTCAATCGGGGAAGGTTGTTGAATTAACTCTCCTCCAGCCAAATGTTACACAAAAAATATCTGCCGCTGATTTAAAGCCCGTGCAACATCTTGAGAAAACAGCGATTGTTCTTTCTTTTTTTTAAATTATTATTATTATTATTATTTTTCCGCCTGGGAAGCGACGCGATGGAGAGTTGGACCTTGCAGTGAAGAAGGATGAGTTCTTGTTTTGTGCCGAACGGGGCCAGCTTGGAGGATTGCCATTCCAATCTATTCTGTCTGGTAAGAGATTTAAAACTAAAGGAAAGCAGCCATTTTTAACTAGCTGAGCGCGGCTAGGCTAACGTTAGCCACATCAGTTGATAGCAGCTTAGCCCAGGCTTACGGCCCTGTCGGGTTCTCACGTCGCTTTATCCCAATAATGTTATTACATGCTCGTATTATTTTCTTTTTCTTTTTTTTTAAAACACTTTCCCTCACAACTTGTAACGACCCGTCTGTTATAGCCCCCCCCCCCCACTCCGCCTCCTCCTGCCCCCCCCCCCCCCCCCCCCTTCTGTCATCCAGACAAACACTGCAGCTTGTTTAAAGCTTCATTTACTAACATCTTTTTATTTATTTATTTTTCATCATTATTCCTCGGTGATGTCGGAGCACTTTCTCCTTGTTTATTACACAGCTGACTACCTCGCGTGTGTTTTACACTTTCGTGCACTTGCAGCTCGTAAATAGTGAATGAAAAGGATAAACTAAACTTGAACTAAAGTAATAGGATCGTGTGGGATAGCATTTGTTATCGTTGTACAAGAAAACTGGAGAGCTGCTCCGCTCGCAGTGCAAAAGAAGTAATGGAACATAGACAAAATAGTGCAATGTGCAATAATAGATGTTGAGTTGTTATGATGTATAATCATACTTAGAATTAATTACCCTGTGGAAATTCCCCTTATTTTCTGCATTTAGCCGCATCAGGGCTGCAGGGAGATGTTGGAAGGGTCAAGGGTCATGCTCAGGGTGGTGACCTGTCTGCTGTGGGATTCAAACATTCGAAACCCTGATTCCACGTCCGATACTGGCCAAACCGTCTCCGATCCATCCAATGGGTTCAGAGTTTTGCTCAAGGACGTGACATGGAGACAGGGAGGTAGTTCGGGAATCGAACCTGCAGCCGTGATTGAAATACAACTACTGTACCAACTCAGCCCTATAATACAGATTTCAGATTCTTTTTAAAATTAAGTGATCATATTTTAAGTCATTAATATGTAATAAATAAAATTTTAAAAGGTGAAACTGATCAAAAGCACACTTATTTATTTTCTTAGTGTCCAAGTAATTAACTTAAAATCAGTCATTACTATCACACTGCAGCATTCGAAGCTTTAGTAACAGTAATAGATTAGAACAGGGGTGTCACGTTCTATTTCAGGGGCCACATACAGTGGCTCAAAATTATCTGGATTGGGCCGGGCCGGTGATATAGTGCCATAATAACCTTTTAATTAAAACCTTGCAGAATATATCTGATGAAAATGTCTGTATTTCCTTCAAAATCTGAACAATTAGTACCACAAATTACTGCAGTTTCAACACAAGACAATTTTAATGATGCAAAAACAAAGTGGAATGCCCCCCAAAATATCTAAACTTTTGCATTTTGCAGCCTTTTGCGTGCTTGTTTTCACAAAGTCACCCTGACAGCATGGTCTGGGTCTCAGTGTTGCGTTTATGTCCGCTACTCTTAAGAAAGCCGTGTTAAAAATTCAATGCTTTCATTGCAAGGTTAACAATTTGCTTGTCTGCGTGTTCGTGGGCCGGATTGCAGCCTCTTTCGGGCCGGTTTTGGCCTGCGGGCCTTATGTTTGACACCCCTGGGTTAGAAGTTTAAAGCAGAAGTTGTCATAATTTTCATGAATTCTCAAAGCCTGACCCATATTTCCCGATCTCCATGTATAGTACAACAAAATGAATGTGATGTCATTTGTAAGTATTGAGTTAAAATACTGTTATTTACAGTAGAAAAGCCTTTTGAGTTTGTTGTATATTCTATTCTTTTTTTTTTTTTTTTTTTTTTTTTTTTGATCATCCAGTTTCACTACCCAACTGACACTCGTCATAAACACGCCCCTTTTTGTTTGTTTGCAAAACTTAAACTGTGACTGTATTACGTCATCGTGTTTGTCAGAGGCTTCATTTCCTCGGAGTTCATTTCCCAGTTATTCATCACATCAACTAGGGCACAGGCCCCAGGCTGATTATATAATCTGTGGCGTTCGTTTCTGGCCATTACACGCACCTTAGGAAGCGCCATACCTCAGCCTGCACAGAAGTACTGGATGAAGCCTATAATGTGTTTCTCAGAATATCTTCCTCATCATCGTGTTGCCACTTGTGGCTGAATCTCTTCACCCTAAATAGTTGGGGTTGTATGTTACTTCCTCCCCCACCACCACCACCACCACCTCCTGGAAGCTCACAGATTTTCTTTAAATCCCCTGTGAGCGAAATAGTGCAGAGACACTCTGTGTGCTCGTCAGCCTTTTAGCCACGGCAGCAAAAAAACGCAAAGGTGTTAGTGGAGCGCTCCTTCCCTTCTCCGGGCTGGATAATCAGGAACACGGTCTGGATGTTTGTTGTTGCAGTTAATTGGCTTGTCAGCAGGCTTAACTACAGTTGTACTTGTAGGTTAGCCGAGGAGCGTAGCGCACGCCCCTCCTCACATCACGGCTTCCACGGTAGGAAGTTGTTAATGTGATTTGTCGAGCGCTTGAAACGCAACCCGGAGAAAGTAGATTTTCGCTATAGATTAAACGACACGTGGCCACTTTGCGGCGTGGAGGCAGGACCGCAATCAAGCGCGGGGGTTTGTAGGTGTGCGTGTTGGGGGGGGGCGGTGGGAAAAAAAAAAGTTAAGTATGAAACGAGGGAGCATCATGAGTAACGCTCAAGTGCAAACCAGTGTAATAACAATATAGTGAGAATGCTACATTCCTTTTACTGCAAATTGACACAGCATCTGAGCTGTCCGCCCACCCTAAAGGTAACATTTCACTGCAGAAAATCCCCCACTCTCCCGATCCGACTCAGCCGGGTCGATTGTGTGTGCTGAACTGGTAATTACAATGTTTACAGCAGCACTCGAAGGCAGCGTTGGCTACAGTGGACGGGCGAGATCGAGGCTGGTAGTTGTGGTGCCGTGCCTGTCTGCCTGACATTTTCCTGCACAGGGAGACTAAGCATAACACCACTGCTGTTATGACTCACTTGCTGAACAGACTCCACTTTGTGGTTTTATGGTGAAAGAATGCGAACACATTGTGGTCGTTTTTTTTTTTCCCCCTCCCCTCCCCTTTCATTTTATTTTTTTTTTCTGGGAATAGTCTCCTCTGGAGTGTGGCGCTACTTGTTGCATGCTTTTTTCTAAAGTGGCTGTATTTAGCTTTACTAGGAGAGTAATTTCATGTCACTGCTTTTCGAGAAACGTTTCATGTCGAATTCCTTTTTAAATAGAGTGGTGACTGGAATATGGTAACGTCCTGCATAAAATCCAATAAATTAGGTGACTTAACCAGCTCAGAGGAAACAGTTTGCATTCCTCTCGATCCGGAACTGTAAACGCTCGCATTTGCTGGAATCCAGGGTTAACCGAGGGAGAGAAGGGGTGACGGGCGGGGAAAAGAGACAGAGACGTGGTGGAAGAGGAGCATCTGTGCTATGATTTGAGCAGCCTCACCTGTTGCTTGTCTCATATCTTGAAAGGCAGGAAGGCAGCTGTTTGAACGCTATGTTCCCTACTGAGACCCGGGACCCAAAGTTGCCAGAGGGAAGGTGAGCAGCTGGCAGAATCAGGGGGTCGTAACCCTCTCCTACCAAGTACGCATCACCTCAGGAAAACTTCCTGCATGTATCCCCGGGCACCGGCCTCATATATTCCCGGCCTCGTGCGGCGCTGCGATTTCTGGCTTTGACAGTTGAAAGATAAAACTTCTCGTGACCGACGTGGCTTTACCCTGCCGGGATGTTTTTACAAGCAGTTGCTGGCATACCTGAGCATTTCCTCAGACACGGGCAGAGGGAGGAGAGAGTGCAGGATTCAGTGCACATGGCCTGGAAAGCTTGAATATTTGGAAGGAAATCCACTGATATTCTTGGCAGCTCCTGTTTTTGCACACAGGCTGCAACTAATTTCTTTTGAAAGGGACAGACAGAACAACTGCAGAAGGCACATTTCTCCTTGATGGAGCGCTGTGCCACTTGGATATTGTTGACGGGGAGCAGAGCACTGATGGCATCCAGTCTTTGAGGAGAATGTAAGGTTGCTTTCGCATTTTGTGCATAACTGTAACTACAGACGGTCCAGGCTAACTTCTTTGAATGTTTCACTCTCGTGTAATTCCGCATACAGTACAGCTGTGCAGCGGGAGATAGCTTGTTAAATACAGTCCGCCTAAAAGCCTCTCATCGCGTTTAAAGTTGTACAGCATGTAGTTTTTGATGGCGGCCGATGTGTACAAGATGTTGCTTTCGTTATCTGCGCGGCAGCTCTTCCTCGAGACACGCTCGCAACAGACACCCTTTGTTTATGTGTTTCAAACCCAGCGCCACATAAACCTTTATCAAATCATCTCCGTGTACGCGCCGTCGTTTGAAAGTGGGAAGATAAACATTGAGTGCTCACACTGTGACATTTGGTAATATTGTATTGTTTGTAGAATCACGGCTTACTTAACTCCATTTTCGGTTTCCATCGTTAGGCTCATCTGTATGAATCAGCGGCAGAAATACTTGGCTCGCTTCCTGTGTAAACAAAACAGATCGAGCCGCAAGACCTTCGGGAGGGAGATCAGTTTCTTTTCAAGTAACTTCAGGCATTTTCCTATTAAAGCCTCTCGAATGGACTCAGCAGGTGCAGATGTGTGTCACTCAGCCACTCGGGTAATTCACCGTTCAGATTGTGGATCAAAACGGGCTTCCTCCGTCCACAGAAAACAAGCCTGCGCACTTCAGTTCGAGTCCAGTTAAATCCACCTTGTCACTACATGCACAGTGTTGAGCTGAGTGACTCAGTGGAAGAGAGAATGAAAGCCCCCTCTGTGTCCGTGGACAGATGTTTGAAATTAATCAGCCCCACACAGCTGATGATCGGCTTTACCGTTTCCATATAATGTCACATCATTGTAGAAATCCTTTACTGCTCTTGAGTTTCTTTGGCACGCAAAAGGTCGGTTCATTCCTGAGCAGCTTTTAAATGCAACGTTTTGATTTTACGCGAAGATCTCGCTTAAGTTGTGAGGATCCGAGTCTCCCTGCGTTGTGTCGATGGATTCACTCTGAACATTCATTGCAGGGTAATGGTAAAGATTTAGGATCCGTAGTAGTTTGTTTCTGTTGATGATAGCTATTGGGGAATCAGAAGTCGATGATTTGGTGCTCAGGGATACTCTTGTGTGCGGTAACACAAGCATCTATTTGATTTCTCTGAGGAATTGATTCCTCATACAGCCGCACACATGGAGAAAATCCACAGACGCAAACATCCTGACAGTTCACACTCTCAGCTCAGGTGATGACGCAGAGTTTAATGTAGGATGAAGAGACGAGTCTGCTGCTCTTATACAGTAGCTGCTGTATTTCATTCATGCATTAGCAGCATTGCAGCAGCAGCAGCATTAATCAGTATTATATCTGTGACTGCCGCTACAGGAGTTAAATCTCAGGAATAAATCAGGTCAGCCTCTCGGTGGCCACAGGATGTGGTCAGTCGGTTCACTTCGCCCCCCGCGTACACTCACACTGCAGTAACTGCGGATAAATAACAAGAAGAGGGCCTGCGTGTTCTTTGCGTGTTGTTTTATAAACGGTCTGACACCGAGCTGACAGTTAATTAAACTGTTTAACCTCCTCGTGACAGTGTGTTGCGACTCTGTGCAGGCGTGACACACACGCATGTCTGTGCCGCTTCTTGCAAATGATCATGATGTGCAACAGTGTGGAGAGCTGGAAAAGTTTGCAACCGTCGGGAAAGAGATCTCTTTCAAACTGCTCTAAATTGTCATCAGTTCAAATTTTCCTTGATTGAGCAATTGACTGTTTAATTATCACAGCACAGTTTACAACAGGACCCGAATTTGATTTGATTGGATGTTGGATCCAGTGCTGTGTGCGTCGCTCTTTTCTCTCATAAATATGAAATAGAGTCTATTCAGATGCTCTCTTTTACAGAGGTCGCCACAGCAAGTATTTACTACTTGCACCGTAGACTTGGCCAAATTTTATGTTGTATTTCCTTCCTGTTGGGTCCGGGAATCAGACTCAGGTTCCCCACATGCTCGTTCAAGACTTGAATGATGTGTCACGAGTGGGAGGGGGGAGGCATCCTCTCACAAATACACTTTGTTCATATAAAAGAAGAAATAGTAACAAGTGTTTCCGTTAATTTTGTTAAAATTTTCTTACCATAACATTAAGTATTACGTCGATTACAGTATAGTTTTCTGACTGGTACATTAGATCTGATCTTTCCTTTATTTGCATCTTATTTTCAGTGCTATTTGCTTACAACTACATTATTATCACATCGCCTCATGATTTCTTTACTTTTTCACTTTTATCTCCATTTGCATCTGGAATTTTAATTGACTTTTGTGTTTTGTCAATAATTTTGTGTCTAATCTAAACTTTTAACAGGTTTTCATCTCATAAGGGAAATTATAGTTAGCAAGTTTAAATCCTAAGAAAAGTCATTTGAAGTGAAATTGATTTGCGGCAAAACGCTGGAAGTTACGGGAACAATTTGAATAAAGGTTCTTGAAACCTCGGTATCGGTGTGCCGTGACAGGTTTGATTCCTGCTTTCTGTGTGAAACACCCACTTCTAAGAGTGTGAAAGCAATCCGCACGAGGAGATGGGCCTATAATAAAATCTGAGACGCACTTAAGAATAAAACCTTTTTTGTTGACGTACGCGATTCCATCGGGGACCGGCCATGGCCAGTCAGATGATGGTGATGCTGCTGGTGGTGGTGATGGAGAGGGGGTGGGGGGAGTGTTCCCCGGCTAATTGCCTATCTGTACTGCTTGCGATCTGGTTTCACAGTTAACCGTCGCCTCCACCCTCGCTCCCTCCCTTTGCATTGTGTGCACAGATGTTTCCGAGCGAGGTGCAGGTGTAAGGCAGCTCTGGCTCCAGCAGGAAGGAGCAGTCTTGCTGCTGCAGCTCTGTCATTACACGCAGACCACAGGAGCTTGTCCTGAGTCTGCATGGCGGCTGTTGGATTCCTCAGGAGCCGCATTGTTCACCAGCTATCTCGGTGTTTTCAGACTGCACCCCGGCACCCTCTGAGCTCAGTTTATGACTCGCCTGGAACACAACCTTTGGCTTTTTGTGAACTCGCTAAACATTTTTTCTCCCCCCTCTTGAGTTAGTGGTGTGTGACAAATTAAACACACTCTTTGCATTTATGGATGGTTGTGTGGCGTAGTCGTCTTAATTGTGAAGCAAGCAACAGGGCTGTATTTCGTGTGTATGCACAGGAGTCGTTGTTTTCAAACGCAGGTTATTAATAATCTCCCCCCCCCCCCCTCGCGTGAACAAATCATGGCTGTGTCTCATGGCTGTACTGACTTGTTGTTGTGGTCCGACTCTGCTCCAGCTGATGCCACACAATGCTCTGTTTTGACGCTCCCGGCCCCCTCCACCACCTCCACCACCATCCCAACTAACACCACAAATCTCCCAGCTTATCCCTAGCCAGGCGAAAGACCACCGCTTCGCCACAACCACGGGTAATCACTTGTTCAGGCTCAGCGCCTCTGCACTTGAGTTAAGATATCCCCTGAATTGTAATGGATTAATTGGTTGAACGTACAGAGGGACAGCCTGCCAACTCGGCCTGAACGGAATAGGACTAAGCAGCAGGAAAATGAACAGTCCGTGTTTTCAGCAGATTACGCCAAATGTCTACAAGGATAGATAGAGGACCTAGATTGCCAGTAGAAATGGGGCTGTACGCCTCAGGCATTGTGTGTTTGTGTGTGTGTGTCTGTGTGTGTGTGTGTGTGTGTCTTTTTGCGGTAGTTAGCATGTATCTGCGTTCATGTGTTGAGGTAGACATGGGCTGTCTGTCGGCGCTCGGCTGATAAGCAGCAGCAGCAGCAGCAGCAGCAGCAGCAGCAGCGGCGCTACCTTGCAGTGGAGCGTAATGTTCCTGTTTTAACACTTAATAACCCCGCCAGTGATTTACTGCCTATGAGGCTTTTTTCTGTGTGTTTTGTTCTCTCTATAAAAGCCAGACAGCGTTTATAGAAAGGCAACGCATCCCCCCCAGCACTCTCCAATAATGAGGATTAAGGTGGTGAGACCACATTTACCAGCATTAGTTTTTTTTTTCCTCCTATTTGTGTTTTGAGCATGTTGTTCACGGTGATATTGAAAGCACCTGAAGCAGAAAACCATCAAATGCCCCAATTTTAGAGGCTGTTTTCTCCTCGGTATCAACACACAAAGGTGTCCACTTCTTGTTTTATGTATATCATTCCATCTTCCTGTTTTCCTTTTGTCTTCTCTCCAGTGTTGACAGAATAGCTTGTTGTGAGAAGTAGTCGGAGGGTGAATTACCCAATAAAAGGCGATGGATGATCTGTTTTGAACACTCGCAGGGACTGAGTGGATCCTGAAGCTCTGCCTGCTAACAATCTTTGTCTCCCTCCCGCCTTGTGCTGCAGGCTGATTTGACCGGGATCAAATGGAAGAGGTTTGTGTGGCAGGGTCCCACCTCCGCGCCCATCCTCTTCCCGGTGACGGAGGAGGACCCCATCCTGTGCAGCTTCAGTCGCTGCCTGAAGGCCGACGTGCTGAGCGTGTGGCGGCGCAGCCAGCGGCAGGGCCGGAGGGAGCTCTGGCTCTTCTGGTGGGGGGACGACCCCAACTTCGCTGATCTCATCCACCACGACCTTACAGGTGAGTTACCTCTGGCAAACACATCGGGACACAATGCATGTTTCATTTAGCTGCGCATTTACCTGGTCTCGATGCCACTGACTTGCTCTGTGGAGGTACCGCTCAGTAATTGTGTTCATGCTGTTTGTCGCAGTTTAAGAGCAGCTAATATACATTAAACTGCAAGTATGTGTTATTTGGATAGTTTACTTTGATGGAGAATACTGGTATTTTATGTCTCTTTAGTCATTACTTTTCTGAAGCTCATTTTACTCCCAACAGCCAATTCTTAAATTACGACGGCGGTAAAAGCTAACAGTGCAGCGTTGAGGGCTCACAACTTTTGTGAAAGAAGCACTTGTACTTGGGTCATGATTCTGAGATACATTAGTAGTTGTACAATGAAATCCGATCTAGATTTTACAGCTTGATTGTCAGGTAGGCACAGGGGAGACGCTCTGCAAGGGAGAGCCTTTAGGGAAGCATTGTTATCTTTGTAATGTGATCCCCCTTGAATGCCCCTTACTCTCTTCGGGTTGATAATCTAGTCAGACTGGCAGTGCCAACACCTGTCGGGCGACTCCCTCTCCCTGGAGACACTGGGCCCGTGTGTGTGTGTGTGTGTGTGTGTGTGTGTGTGTGTGTGTGTGTGTGTGTGTGTGTGTGTGTGTGTGTGTGTGTGTATCTCTGGCATTGAAATGTAGCTCTGATCCAAACTGTCTCCGCATGTGGTTTTAGCCTGAATGCATTTACACAATAAGGTGTAAATACGCGAGCCAATAGCTTTGTTCAGCCCACGTCGTATTTTCCTCTTGTGTTTTTGATGACTTGAGCCATAGCTGATTTGGTTTTGGAGTCCAGGTTGTCAGCTATGCATTTATATTCACTGAACTCTGGACGCTTCCAGCTCACCCTGGCTGGAGCTCATCTTCATTAGTCACACTGTTTGATTTATTTACTGGATGTTGCATCCTTCTTTTTTTTTTTAAGAATAGAGATCAGTGATGCCACAGTGAAAGCTACCTTATTAATAGCTATGTGGCATTAGCTTCACATGCTAAAGGAATTGTGTGAACTGAGACGCGGCAGGCTTTTACCAACTTTAAAAAGGAACGTTATGCTTCTTTGGCCAAATCAACTGAAACGTCTGAAGTCCTCTCTGCCACAGAGTTGAGTCATTTGTTGCATTTCTGAATGCATTCACTGAAAAAAGAGAAGCTGCAAAGGGAAAATCTGTTTTCTGTATATTTCACTGCAATTTGCATTTTGTAAGAATCTTTAAAAAAAATTGAATGTGTTAAGTAGACAGTGGATCTGTTGTTCGTTGCTGGTTCTTATGGTTCTAATTATTTTTTCATTGATTTGGACCCTTGAGATTTTGGCTGGATGTTGCCCCTGGAATAAAAATAAGGATGCTGCTGGTTACACTCCTCAATACCATCAAGACTTTGCCCTTACAGATGAGGACTTGGAATCATATAAAAAAAAATGTTTTTGAATTGTTAGGTTATTGTGTATAACTGTGACTGGTGTCTCTCCCCCCTGAAAATAAAGAATGTGGCGGTCTGCAGTGACAGTTAGTATTGAAGTGGAATGGCATTACAAATGCATTTCCAATTCTCTTCAATGCAATCACATTGTGTCCCTGACCAGCCCTCGAAGTGGTCTGCGTAATCGAATCTCGGTGCATCCTGAGTGCATTCCCAGCTGTACTTTCATGTCATCCAGTGCAATCTGATCAATCTGAACTGATTTCAGGGCGGATTTAATTGCCAGAAGTTAGATGTAACCACTGTTTGAGTTTTTAGTTTGCAGGAGTCAAAACAAGTGAAACTGAAGTCACGTGTCGGCGTGCTGCAGAGGAAGAAGTTATAAGACAGTGCGCGCCATCCTATCATAACTTGAGTGAGAAGCACAGCGTGCAGGGGCAGCCATGCAGAAATGAGGCAAATACATCTACCACCCATTTTCATCTCTCTCTCTCTCTCTCTCTCTCTCTTTTTTCCCTCTTGAGGAAAAAGTGACATTAGCGGTACAAGATGGAAACAGTCATCTTTATGCATGCTCTCCGCCATGTAGACTGAACTGTAGAGTCCGAGCCAAACACAGCCCGTCTGTGACCCCCCCCTTCATTACGGGACATTGTGCCTGAAGTGGACTCAAAATGGGAGCTGAAGGCTACGATGGGCAGCTCATTCAAGCCTAACGGGTCCTGGTAATAACCTGAAGCGTTTGGCTCAGGCCCCTCTAATGGAGTGTGCTACATTTCAAGTAAAATGGGGTGGTATGGTGAATCTATATTTGGAAATTGTTGGGAGTCCCTACTGTGATTCTGATTCTGGCTTTGGGGAGATTGAGCATGATTTCTTGTATGTTTCAGGAGATGGAAATGAGTTAAATTGAATATTGACTAAAATATAAAAATCAGCTCAGTCTTTTCCTTCCAGGTATTTTTTTGCACAGAAAGATGAATCACGTTTTGCAGGATTCCTGGCAGCTCGTGTTTTCAGTGTGGGATTCCTTAAATTTTCAGATAAACCATGATGCAACGCTCCTCTGAGAGGTGATGTTGACGTAGACGCTCACTGTGGATGCTCTTCACTTCCCCCACTCAACATGAGCCACTGTGCCTCGGTGTGGATGTTTCCCAAATGAGAGGCGTAATCTGTGTTTCACTGTTTTGTAAAAGGCTACTCTTCTCTACTGGAAAACATCATCCTCGTCGTTGTTGAGAGTTTCCCGTCTCTGTGGGGCTCTGTCAGTGAAATGAAGCAGAGCGGCCTTTCTAGATGGATCTGCAGTAAGCCAGAGGGCTTCTGCCTTTCTCCTCCTCCTCGTTCCACTCCTTACAACCTCTGATCCACAGCTGCTGATCAGTCTGTTCAAAATGGAGCGGCCTGAGTCCTGTGGACACAGCGGACACGGCGATAGAGGAATGTCAGGACCTTTGTCCAGATGGCTTTGCAAACCTGTGTGTCCCATTGAGGGAGTGGATGCTGCTTCGCTGTCAGACAGCCCTTGACTTGCAGACTTCTCAGTCTTTTCTCGTGCTGAGGATTTCTTTGGGATTTCACTCTTGAAATAATAAGTCAGCCATCAGATGAAGGCTGTTTGAGTAGGAAAAGGTCTCTAATCTGAGCACTATAATTGCAGATAACTGCTAATGCTTGGATTTTGTTCTGGATCTGGGAAGTTGTTTCCTGTTCCCCTACACGTTTGAAAGATGGGATGCAGTGTTTGAAGATCTTTGGGAAGTGTTAAAATCCTTACGTTAACAGTTGGGAAATGGGTTTCCTGACAGGTAAAATATATATGAACACTCCATATCTCAGCAAAGACAGAAGTGAGAACATTTATTTATACTAAAAGAAAATTCTTTAACCAAAGGAGGTTGTTGTGACATGTAAGGAGCACTGTCCATTGAGTGGGAGAAGATTAAGGTTCAGAGTCAACCTTCTGATTGGAAAAACAAACTGCATGTCATGTTATGTCATTTCAGAGTACCTGATTGTGGTACGAATGCATTCAACCTGACCTGGGAACCTTTTAGTTGAGGAACAACACTCAGACTGGATTAGTTCCTCTTTACTGTCAGGTCTGGAAATGTTAGACAATCGGTCACAGGTTTGAACTCTTTCCTCGGTGCCTTGCCTGTGGCTGCAGGAATACCAGTGAGCATTGGCTGGGCAGGCCATGGCAGGACCTGCCCAAGCTCTGCACTCCACTGGACTGTCACAGCTGCCGTCGCCCTTTAACCGCCACACACTTTTTGCTATTAGTTTGATGCCTTTGGTCCTTGCCTCTCTGGAATTTTCAAAAGCTTTCTTTGCGCTTTGTGTTTCGGCCTCTTTTTAGTCGCTAGTGCAATGTTGGCGGTAAACATGAAAATCCGCTCTTGTCCTTTCATTTCGGCAGCTGAAATGGCGCTTGCTCATTCCCTACACCCCCTTCCACCCTCATTAGATTAGCAGCCTGTGAAAGTCTTTTAATTTTGAGCAAGTGCCATTTCTGTATACTAGTGTGCCAGTAATCCCCTCTCTCTAGGGAGATGAGGGGAGAAGGAGTGAGCTAGAGAGATGGGAGTAGTGAAGGGCGGAAAACTTAAGGGATCTTTTAACGTCAGGCTCTTAATCACCATTGAAGGAATGTAAGGGGAACAAACCGCCAAGCCCCTTTTCAACACTGTTGGACAACCCGCTTTGCTCGCACTACCACAACCACAAAACCAATTCTAATCTTCCGCTGGCCATGCATAGAAATTATTCCCAACAAGCAAATGCCATTGCTGAAATAAAAGCCCCCACCGCCACCACCACCACCACCACCAGTGGTTGAGTATAGGCATCTATTCTTATGTAAATGTAATGCTCTCTTCATCATCCTCTGCCTTCACAAACTGGTGGATTCTCCTGACCAGGGGCATCCAAAGTGAAAGACAAATGGCTGCCTTTTCCTCCTTTCAAAGACCTGCTGATCGTTTTTTTTCTTCTTTTTTTTGCATAGAAAATTAGGAGTGGATGTGTCTGAGTGTAATTGCTCTGTGGCACAATTGTCCCAGGTTTGCCCAAGTCCCTTTTCCCCTCCCGGTGTGTCCCATCGGGGACTTTCAGTGGCATGTTTTTCCTTTGGTTCTCCCATCCATGCACACTTCAAATACAAGTTGGTGAACCCTCCAGTAAATTCAATCCTTTTTCATTGGAAAATAGAGGAAAACCTAAACAACAGGAGATAGTTGGTCAATGTCAGTCTCAAGTTGGCGTCCCTTTTCATTTCTGTCTTAATTGTTGAGTGGCAAGGTGGAAAGGGAGAAGCAGTCATTTGCTATCCACAACAGGTTATCAGCGATCCACCGTCACTGTGGTCACTGGAGGCCCCACATCTATTCATTACTGGGTGCTTGGTCAGGTCCCTTGTGAGTGAGAGCAAGAAATGGTGGGGGAGGGTGGTGGATTGCATTTAAAATGTCCATCTCCCCCATCAATCTGATGAACACTTTGTGTGGGATCTATTCACTGATGAAGGGAGAGAGAAAAAAAACCCTCCTGTACAGTAATTCTGTGGCAATTGTGATTTTGTTGTTTTGTAATAATCTTTTGAATCTTTCTCGCTGCACCAAGTCCATCAAGTTGTTTCTTTGTTCCCATTGAATGACTTTCCTCTGAGAATTTGAATTAAGAGTGAAATGAAATCAGTCTCGCTTTATACCCCGGGGCACAATCCACACTTCCAAAGGGCATATTTCAGTAGTGCGTGCGTGCGTGTTGGCTCAAAGTTTCACTTTCTTGTAGGTCAGAATATTCTTTTTTTCTCTCCTCTGAAGATCTTGCAACTTTAAAATTATTGAACTGCCCACACATCGGGGAGATATGCACTGTTTGAAGCACCACTAGCAGAATACAGATATTTGTTGACAAAAAAATAAAAAAATAAAAAGCCACACCATTCAGATATGAAAACGTGTCTTTGAACCAACCTGCACCTTTTTTCATTCCACAGATGTTTCTTGATGATACAACAATTTTGTGCTGAAAGATTACAATTGGTACTGATTTTATGAGTAAACTTGAAAAGGGCGCGATACATGTGTAAGAGTATCTTATTGACATTTTGAAACTCTGCACTGCATGTGGCACAAGGTTGAAATGAAAGGGAAACTAATCTGTTTCCTCTACTAGTCCTGTGACAGTCTCTTTTTATCATATCCAATAAAAGAGGCTGATCCTGAATCCAAACTCTAACTCTTACAGGACAAACTGCTGCAGATGAGTCAAACTAAAGCACTCAGGTGTGTGATTTGTTTGGAGTATTTGAAAATAAGGTATGACCTCGCAAAACTTTGAATTTCAAAGTGCAGGTATGTTTCTGTAATGTTCTAATGTGTCGCTCTGTTTCAGGAAGAGTAGAAGTTAGAATTCAATGCAAAGACACAAAACTGGACAAAAGATGGCAGTAATACTTGTAGTAGAGACTTTAGCGATATTTAAATTACGGGGGGGGAGGGATATCTCTGTGTAAGGGGGACATTGTTTTCAACACGTAACTTTTCTGAAACAACAAAGCAAAAACACAAAAACTATGATTTTTCACTTGAAACATCATGTAAATGGGACCTAGAATGCTACAGGTGGGAACTGCAGAAGTACATCCGATCCAAAAACTCAAGACAGTGAAGAAGCACTTTTATTTGGAAGTACAAATCCTAAAATACAAATACATCAACATCATTTACTTGAGTATTCATTTATTTCGGGCCACATCACGATCACAAACATTCAAAAAGTCGTTTTAGGAAATACTGTGGTTTTAGAAGCAAACTGCTTCGGCCCACATTAGTCTGACAAGCTGATTCATCAGTTCTCTGAGTTGTTGACCTATTGTACATAAATAAAGTATCTTGTATTTTGTGAACTGAGTAACAGTGCTGTGATCAGTCATCTTACATACAGTAAAATATATTTATCTAGTATCCCAGCACGCCCCCGGCAAGCTCAGTTGGTAGAGCATGAGACGCTCAATCTCAAGGTAGTGGGTTCATGTCCCACGCCAGCCGCCACCTTCCCGTGGGCTCACCACCTGCAGGAAAGGTTCTTAATCGTTGCAACGTGATCTGGGTGACGGTGCTCAGACTGCCACCCCCGTGACCCGGAAACGGATAAGTGGGAGAAAATGGATGGATGGATAGTATCCCAGCACACAGCTACTCTGTATTTCCTGCACTAACAGACTTAGCTTGAGGTTTTTATGCCTTGTTCTTCATGACCTGATTTTTTATTTTTTTTGGCTGGGTGACAAAAAAATAAATAAAAAAATCAACCGTTGGCATTAATAGAGCTACAATCTTGAAGCAAAACGTCACACGAGTGTCTGACTCTGCACTCGAAATCCCGTTTTAAAGATTGTTCCGACATATTTGCACTCTTGGATAGTGACAGAAGCGATGACACACAACAATGGCTGTGATACAGATTTGGTTCCACAATGATGCACAGCTCATTGTGAGCACTGTATCTCAGTGGCATGCCCTCAGGCAAGGATTCAGAGAGGAGAATGCCACTCACTCTTCAGAATCTCCAAATGTTATTGACTTGGACAGCCCGCGAGAGTTAAACTGCATTCTGAAACCTCAAGTGTTGAACTGTAAACATGAACAGAGGGTGTGTGGAAGAGAGAAATTGGCTCTCAAAACACAACTGGGATCAAATCGGTTTCCCGGTGGAGCAGTTGCTGCTAACCAACTCTGGAAGTGTCCGCTCTTAATGAAGCTCTGTTGGCCTTCTGCACTGGATTTGTGATGGTGTGAATGTGTATCAAAGATGATTAGATCCACATGGTTAACCTTGGCTCAGGATTGGTGGCGTGCTCACTTTTGGTTATAAACCTGAGTGTGTAATGCAGAGATTGATGAATAGATAAATCCAGACGAGCTCTTAGGAGGGAAAAAGTGGAGGAGGCCGATGGCTTTTGTGCTCAGGGATCAATTTTCCAGGGCTAATCTCCTGCCTGTGAACCACCCCCCCTTCTCCTCCTGCTCCATCTCCCTCTCCCGTTCGCTCTTTCTGATGGATCTCCATTGGCTGGCACAGCGCGGGGACTCGGCCATGCATGCAGCTCTGGCCCATGGGTGCAGTCTCCCTCTCTTCTCTCTATATATATCTCTCTTTTCCTTCTCTGCTGTAGAAATATTCATTAATTAGTAATGGAGACTTTACAGAGCACCACTGGTTCTTCCTCTCTCTCCCTCTCTCCTTGCAGATAAGGAGGAATAGGAGGAGGAAGTAGAGGAGAGGAGAAAACCTTCTGGCCAGACTTGGTAGAATCCCCCTGAGCACAGTTGATCACAAGGCATTAATCTTGCTGTTTAATGACTGACTGCTGCTCTAATTGCTTATACACAGATGAGCAACTGTGTGTGTGTGGGGGGGGGCACCTCTAAAATCTTCCTAAGCTTTCACAAAATTCATTAACTTTATCATCTGTTTATAACACTCTCACGCTCTTGCGTGTGTTCAGTAAAGTGCTGCTGCTGTATTGTGCATCTGCGTTATGTAAAGTCGACTGTGAGGTTTCGTATTAGAGCTCAGAGAAAGGTCAGCTCATCTGGGTCTGCTTCACAGGAGCCAGAGACACGAGTGTCCGAACCGTCGGCTGAGCCCATAAATCTTTGTCCAAATGAGGCTGCTCATCTTTCGCCCCACGCACTGCCCGCCGCCCACCATGCCCCACAGCTCTGAGCACTCACACATCTGGTCGCATGCAGGGACCTAACCTGAGCTAAACTCCACATCTCCATTAATACACTGAATTTATTCCCTGATCAGGGTTAAAAGTTTTTGCATTATGATCACAAACTGAACCTCTGGGAATGATTGGAAACAAGTGGATCACTGAGCCAGAAACATTTGAAGTGGGGGGCGGGGGGGGGGGTCTGAGGAGCACTAATTAGTCTTCTTTTCTTGTTCTGTAGTTATTAAATAATGAAACAAGTGACAAGCTCATGTGTAATTTATTTTTTATTTTACCAGGGAGTCCACTTGAGATGGAAGAGAACTGGCCGAGACATCAGCCAGTTTAAAATAACCCTCAAAACGCGTCTGCCTGCATCCCGACAAAGAAACAGTGCAGTAGAATAAAACACACTCCTGATAGGAACATGTAATTCCTTATAAAACCAGCAACTTTCATCCTTCAGAGGATTATTTACTGAATTTATCGATAGACATGACTCTTACGAGCTGACGTACCAGAAATAAGAATAGAAGTCTTATCAATACTGGCCTCTGTGGCGGTCTGTCTTGTGTCGGTTCTAGAACTCAAATACTAATACACCGTTTACACAGCAACTCCATTTACACAACAATGTTTCGTGAAAAAGCATTGTTTTTGTGTTTTCGGTTCAGAAAGGTTTAGCGTTTACACGGAAATGACAGAAACGCTGAAAACAATGAAATTAACATCCATAAAGTTGTGTTTTCCATGGCTTCGAGTACCGTTGTCTTGTACACACAACTTGAAAACGTTGTTGTGTAAAAGGGGCCTAAGGCAGCACCATTCAAGGCTGCAACAAACAAATATTTGACAGTCAACAAGCCATCAACCATTAAAAGGATGAGTCGACTAATCAGATTATGTACCTCCTAATTGCTAAATGGCTATTACATACTTATATTACTTTTATCTAATTACCAATACAGAAAAGAAATTAATCCTGTATTCAGAAAACTTATCTCTCAATTGTAGTTCCAATTTTAAATGTGAGTATTAAATGTCACCCCGCGATGACACTGTTCAGCATGACACAAAATTAACAGCTCATAAAGATATCCATATGAAAAGAACTAATTTAGCGATATTTTCTGTAAATCAAGGACAGGGAGATTAGCAGCGTTACAACAGAAATAGAAGAAACGTACGTTTTATGCAGCGCAGTACAGTATAACGTCTGTCTTAACGTGCAGCTTTCTGAAGTCAGGTCGGTCAGTCTAATTATGTTAAAGGATATCGGTATCTCCACACGGTCTCGGGTTTGGCTTGCCCTGACAGGTACATGTTGCATGGATGCTCTGATCCCAGAGTAAAACGGTTCCAAACAATGGATTTTTTTGGTTTTACGGTGCTGCTGCTCAACACTGTTACACATGTGCGATAACTCCCTCCCATATCGATTACATCTATTTATACTAACAGAAACCTCATGAAAAGCCTTGTTGATATTTCCCTGTTTTTTTCCCGCTAAATGATGAAAGCTGTTAAAGAAAGTAGTTAAAAGTACAACTGCTTCCAATTAGTTTTGTGTACACTGCTGTTTCCTTTCGTTTTACCATGTTTACTGTGACTCCGCCACTCATTATTTCATGTAGCTCTAGTGTCAGTCCTGGCTCTGAATATGATCACACGCTCTTTTTAAATTGGCACTGCTTGCATATAATTTGTGATCTTCGGGGAGTGAAAAGTGGTTACCTATTTAGGCAAACCTCATAAGCTGCTGCATGTTTAGAGGCTTGATGTGGATTAATGTTAATATGAGCTGAGGCTTGTGTCCCAAAGAAGGCTAATGGGTGTCACCGGGGGACCGAGCAAGACAAGAGCAACATGGAAAACAAACATGTTGAGGGGTTTCTCTGGATTTTTTTTATTTTTTATTTTTTAAAGTGTTTTGGAATTAGTATTTTTCCCTTCCCCTGAACCCTGAGTGGAGTCGTTACCGTGTAGTTGTGGACAGTCGAGTCCATAGACACATGTCAAGGGGGAGTTTTCCATTAAAAATTGCCAAGCTGAGTATTATCTATTCTGGGACTTTGCTCTGCCTATCGTGTTTCAGCTTTTTCAAACTCTTTGGAAGTCTTAGGGAAAAGACATCATTATTTTAAGTGAGCGAGAGTCAGATGTGTACATGGGGAAGGAATGCCAGATTCCAACTGCAGCCTGGAGAATGGTGCAGCGAGGTTTGCATGATGAACATGGGGTCGTCAGGAGCTCCTGATGTAAACCAGACTCTTGTTTTAGTACAGCTCGGCGCTAGAGGGAGGGCCTGAGGAGTAACAGGCGACAGACAGGGAGGGGGGACCGACGGGGCAGATGTAGTCTTGGCAGGCAGAGGCAGATGGGATCACCATGGCAGATGATGTTAAAGTCAGTGTAGGGAGCTTCTCTGCCAGTTTCACAGAGGGCCGAAGGAGGACAGTTTGTCAGATTTTTCTTTCGTCATAGATTCTTGGCTTTACTACTCTCCCGAGTCTTACCAACTTTCCAGTGTTATCATTCAGGCTGAACTGTGATCTGAGTGGAAACTTGATACTATTTAGCTTTAACTGGTCCTTTCCCCTGATCTGCCGTCAGTGCCTTGGTGGTCCTACTTTTTCCTTGTTGAATTTTTGCCCTCCTGCCCACCATGTCTCTCAGGACGGCCGGACCAGCTGCTAAAACACTCTAAGCAGGCTTGGTTATTAAAAAAAGAAGAAGAAAAAAAGTCTCGATCCCACGCATGCTTCATCCCACATATTCTAGAAAAGTGGAATGGCTTCAATACTGGACATGATTTATTTTTATTCTGCAGTCGCTGTTAATTTTTAATGGGAAATTGCTGTTTTCCTTCCTATTTCCTGCGTTGGCCCTGCTTTTGTGCTTTCCCTTGAGATATTTGTGCACCTGATGAATTGGTTTGTTTCTCTTCAAAATCGTTGAGTATAGTCTCCCTTGCTTGGCACCTTGCCTGAGGTTGTTTTCCTTTGGCCGGGCTGGCTGTAGCGGTTTGAAAGGCAAGCTGAAATTGCTATGTCCAGTAGAGCTGTGATGTTTAAAAGTGGATTTGGTCAGGTGGGGAGGGGTTACATTTCTTCTTTCTAAGACTAAGCTGATAATTTATTTGCATCTTGCAAATTGGTAATGTGACAGTTTTTCCTTGTCACATTGTGTAAATCAAAATGAATGATCTGAAGCATCTGAATCAATTTCCTCTTTGAGTTGCAGCTTTTTGTATTTTCATGGGATATTCTGACTTTACTTATTGGTCTGTGGCCCAGATGAAGTGTGTCAGAAAGTGATTGTTGATGTGCACGGCATATTTGCAGATAAATTAAATTGTATATTGTTCATTTATTGAACCACTGCATGCAAGCTACGAATGCTCCTGGACTGGGTGACCTCACTCCTATGTGTCAGCTTCTCGCACCACTTCCCTTCTTGTTGGTGCTTGTTTTTCATTCGATGCACTCCTTTACACACACGTATGTGTTGTGTTTGTCGCGCTTGACCTCAATCAGCAACGGGGAAGTCACCAATTTCTTTTATTGATCAAACAAACTATTTTTACTTGCCTTAAAAGTTTAGCAGAAAGCAAGCCAAAGCTCAACTCAAGGACTGAATAAAAGCTTGATTATCTTTTGCCTCCCCGGCACACTGCAGGCTGACGTTAAGGGTGGGTCACACTCAGTGTTTCATTTCGTCTGCTCTCACACGCTCGGGGAGATGTTTGCTGCAGACTTGACTGAAAGGAGCTTAAGTGCTGTAAGATGTGAGCAGTGGCTGTTAATGAGATTAGGCCAACGTTGGGGCAAGCACAGAATGTGATTCAGAAAGCAGCTCTGATATGGGTCTAGCGGAGCGTTGCTTCATCCCAGGGAACGAGGTAGAGTTTGGCGGGCGACTCGTTATACTTAGACCCATCGAGTGAGCCAAGTTATTATAGTCCTGTCAGACTATAATATAACTCCATGCAGTTGTGAAACAGATGTTCAAAATGTGGCCTTGTGTGCATTTCAGGTCTTTTTTTTATTTTATTTTTTTTTTAAGCATTTTTCTTTTTTTTTATAGCATCATCGTCTGTTCCTGGAAAAGGCTGCGTTCAAAATGTTATCTCCTTTAATTTGGAACAGCCTCACCAAGTACGTCTGTTTCTGGAAGGAGCTAAAACTCACAAAGGAAAGATTACAGAAAAACCAACTCAACGTTTCTTTGCATAGTGTGGAGTTTCACTGATTCTCGGCAATCGTTTTTTGTAATTCTCAGGAATTTTACCGGAGCTCCCGGCAAAAGCGCTGTCTTCATGATGAGAGCAATGCTTGATGTGTTTGTCCAAAGATGTTCCATTTGTGTACGGCAGGCTTCAAGGTTCATGCCATATGACTCACATAGTGTTCATGCTCATCATTCAATAACCCTTCGTGCTCTGCGAACAGTGGCGCAGCGTAACAGGGCCATCAGATCGGTGTACGATATAGGTCAAGTCTTCATATTTGTACCATTCTGCTGTTGTGGACGAGTCATGCCCTCACCCATCTCGAGGGAGAATAGGTTGAGGGGTGAATCATCTGATCATTTCACTGTTTCTCACATTTCTCTGCCTTCAGTCAGCACCGCTGAACTCTCAGTCATGCACTCGTTTTTGTAATTGGGTGTTTTGTGCAGAGCAGCCTAACTACTTCTTTGTGTTTTTGTCATGAGACCGGTCAGAGTTGTTTGCAGATAATTATTCCAGCAATGCACTGGCGTCGCAGGAATCGTATCCCTGCAGTTGACACAGTTTCTCACTAGTTTACCAAACTTTTATAGTATATCTAAGTGAAACAGCACGCATCTGAGCAGGCTTTGTGACTGAAGCTCCTGCCATCTGTGCCCTAACAATGAGCCGTCCCTGACAGAAATCTTCTTGCCATCTTGATGCAAAATTAGACACAACTCGGTGTACTCAGCATTTTTCTATGAGCGCCAGAGCATGATCGAACGTTAGCTGCCTAATTGCACCATGCTGTGTTCAGTGGTGGAAACATCTGCTTACTCGTTCTCTTCTCTCATTTCTTTAGGACGTTGTCTTTGCTGTGTCACTTGTATGTATGGATGTATGTATGTGGATAGAGAAGTCAAACATGGCAGTAATTAACGGAACCGCTCTTTCGTTGCACTCAGCTGAATTTGTAGAAGACGACAGCTCGACTGTAGACTTTTTTTTCTTTCTTTTTTTTACTTCACATTTCCTGCAGACCCTCTATAAAGGTTTGAGTGCTTTTTACATTAAAAGGAAAAAGCAAATTCACTCTTGGTGGGTTTCTCTCGCTTCATTGAAAACACAACCTGGCTGCTGTTGAACTGTGAATTTTCTGTACTCTCACACTTCTAAACCCTGGTATTAAAAGTCAATGTGCGGCGCAGCTGAAAGCCTCTGAAACCTCCACAGCCTAAAAGCAGGCAGCGGCAGCAACAGCAGTGGGTTTCTTACTTAACTTCTCTTTCTGTCTCAGTGAATTCACTCATGTTTGCATTTCCATGGCCCGTTGGCCATCGTTTTCTCACGTCGCTTCAGACCTGCTGCTTTGCATTTTCAGGAAACTCATCAGATAATCAACCTTCTCCTAATTCTTCATCAGCGCGTGCAAAACGTGCAGCTACATTTATTTCTACCTACTGTATTTATTACTAACGGTTGTACGTGGGTCCCGTTCACACAACAAGTAGCGCTTAGTATTCTGATATGTTTTTTTATTAAAATACAATATAAACTCAATATTTTTTCTTATTAAAGTTTTACTACAAAGACAATTCTGGGTCAAATTCACTGATACAAATTGCAACACAGGCACTTTTATTAACCAGCAGCTGCACAAAATAAACACGTGAATTCTCTCTTAAAAAAAAAAGAAAAAGAAAAGGTGTCATAGTCATTTTGGTTCAGGGAGAAGCTAGAAGGGGTCAGACCAGTGAGATGACAGCACAATAATGCATAAACATCCATAAAGCCAAATGTTTAAGTGTAAATAGATAAAATGCATGCATGAAAATGTCATGTCTTAAAGTAAGTATAATTTTCAACATCATGCCAATTTTAAAGGATGTATCCTGGTGCAAAATATAGTGAAATCTGTCTTTTAATGCTGCTGTGAAAATGCAACAGTGACTCAACTATCTGTATTTGCAGAGTTATCTCACAGGCCCGGCTGGACCCTGTAGTGTCCCGGTTTTGGCCCACAGACCATATGTTTGACTCAACTTTAGGCTCATCTGACATTACCTAAACGATTCAACGTATAAAGGTCGGGGATCAGATTCAATTTTATGGCACTGTGTGTCATAAAAAAAAAAATCTATTCAGAAAGTTCCACTTTGGGAGCTGTGTTCAAAAAGTTGCATTTCCATTGACTCCGAGCACCGTTGTTTTGCGTTTTCGCTTGAAAACGTTGCGTAAACGGAGCCTCAGACTTGCAAGAATCCACACATTAAATGCATCACCATGACTTAATGAAGATTTCAACATTAATGACATTTAGAAATGGCCTTTTTTAAATATAAAACACAACCCTGGCTCTTCATACGGTATCACTGTCCTCACACACAAAAATAAGTGCAGACTCCTGTCGCTGGGTTCCTAACTGAAGAGAGAGCGTTAAAGGAGTTTTCTTTCAAAGCAACATCATATTTTTAACTACAGGGCAGGATGAAATCTCCGTTCAGCAAGGCAGATGTGGGTCAAATACACAACCAGGAGTCTTCAGAAAGTTGTGTTTATCCACAATTGTTATTCTTGTTGCAGCCTCCACACTCGGGCCAGAAGGCGGTGGGGAAACGTATTGTCTTCCCTTTCAGGTTCAAAAGCGGAAAGTAGCTTCAGGGCTAACTGGATTTACCCGACTCAGCAGTCAAGAGAGGACATTTTTTTTCCGATTTGTGTCACTTTGGAATTTATGTACATTTAAACTGTAGATTTAGTGCAACTTTGCTTCTCTAGTAGCACATTTCTATCAAACTCCTTTGTGCTGACGGCTGTAATTTCACTGGGCATGTTGCATTGTGGCTGAAAACTTGAGGCAGAAATCAGCCCGGTGCAACATTGTGGCCTCTTGATATTTCATCCACTATTAACTCTACTAGATTTCCGATATGGATTCAGATGGAGGCGAGCTGCCTCACGCTATTGCTTCAGAATATGCCGTAACAGCGCCGCTTTGAGTTTAATCATGTAATAATTAACCAAATAAAAACTGTTCCGATCCCAATTAGCAGTTTATTTTGATAGGAGAGGACATTTATAGCATAACAAGTTTATCTAACCAGAGTAACTCGACAAGGCAAAGCTGTTGAAGTAGGATTTTTTATTTTTTTTTAACTTATGTTGTATATAATGTGACAATATGGTTGATGTGACAGTTGGCACTCCCATATGTCATCTTGTAAACACTGATGGATGTCCCGATTAGTGACTCTGCCAAGTGTTAGCCAGCTTTTTGCTGTCCGCCTCCCATTCACAGCAGCAACACGCACTGTTGTCACCACTGTTGTAAATGGAGTTTTTCTGCTCTCGCAATTGACATGCTTTGCCCTGGAGAGTTCTTACAGGTTTATAAAAGTGTAGGGAGGGGGTAAGAAAACCCACTCAAATCTTCGCCCTCCTCTCATTACTTCACTCCTCTTGTCTCTTTCAGCCGAGGACGATGGGCTATGGGAGAACGGCCTCTCCTACGAGTGTCGCACTCTCCTGTTCAAAGCCATCCACAACTTGCTGGAGCGCTGCCTCATGAATCGAAGCTTTGTCCGCATCGGCAAGTGGTTTGTCAAGCCCTACGAGAAGGATGAGAAGCCCATCAACAAGAGGTACGTTGGCAGCACTTGTTTTGCTCTCCTCCGTGGCAGGGGTCTGCACGAGCACCTGAACTCTGGCTTGTTTTTATGTCACTCTTTAAGTTTGTTGTTGTTGGGCTCAGATAGGCTGTTACACCACTCAGCCGGCGGAGCGCTGCCTCATGGACGCACAGGGTTACAGTTTTATGTGCTATTCAGTGTCGAGACTATTAAATCCACACTCTCGGTTTAGGGCTTCTGTTCCCACTCAACACTTGACATTACATGTTTTGACATTGCTACTTTAAATAGAGGCTCATATTAATAGTATCCAGTGAACAGGGAGATTTCTCTGGAGCAAATCTTGGCGATATTGTAACATTAGGCCGCACAGTCCATATTTAACCCGGCACAGTGGTTGGCAAATAGCAGGTAATTCAAAATGTCTGATCTCTTGAAGGAAAAATTAGTTTACTCTTCCATAACATACCATTTATAGTTTTCCTATTTACTGGAGGTAACTATGTAAATGCCAGCCTCTGAGAAATGCCTGTAAACACAAGCCTGTAAGCAGTAATTTGCATCTCAAATACTGCTAAGTGGCAGGCGAAACATGCCAATAAATGCCGTCTTTTTAAGATAAAAGTGTTGACATTTGAATCAAAGTGGTCACTGTTTGTGGCGGGTGGATCAGTTACACTGCTTCTGCAAGTCTTTTTTTTTTTTTTTTACAGAATGAGTGTTAACATAGATTGCTGTAATTCTTTGAAGAGAAACATGTAATCTGTCCTTGAATGAGATATTAAATCAAGCAATTTTCTTCAGTGGCTGTATATATACCGTCACTTTTGTGTCAGTGATTGAATTCCGTGCAATTGAGATGTAAGATTGTCGTTTTCACTTGAACACTGAATAAAGTGTTCAGGAAGAGATGATAATAATGTTAGTTTTTGGTCCTGCTTTGCCACTAATATTGAATTTTCATGCAATGTAAAAGTTATGCAGTAAGAACCAACCTGCTGTACCTTTTACATGGACACTGATCAGATCGGAACCAGGGTTACACCAGTTTCTCCAATCAGATAAAAATGTTTAAGGCTCCGTTTACTTGTGATGTGAATTCCTTAACAAGAATGTCTGGTACTAGGCTGCAGCAAATATCAGTTTTCCTCACCTGTGAACTTTTACTTCTGCCATGGGAGAATAATGATTGTTCAGCAGTAGCTGTGTAAAGGCTCTTTTTATATCTGCCATAAACAAGACAAAACAAAAGTCAATAGATCCGTCTTCATCTAACATTATTGATGTTTCTGAAAAACGCCTGGAATGGGCTCGGTCCCGATCAGGTGGATCAGCTCACCACATTCTTACACTACACCACAGTTGTGATATGAGAGTATTTAAGAAAAAAAAAAAAAAACAAGCTGAAAGAGTTGCCGTTGTGCCGGCCCGGTGTGCCTCCTATCTCTCCTCTTTGTGGAGTGTGTTTGTGTACACAGTCAGCTATCTGCTGAGCTGGATTTCTCGCCGTCTGGGTGTATTGATAACAGATGGAGACGTGGTTAGTGAGGATAAAATGACCATTGCAGTTTTTTTTTTGTTTTTTTTGCCATTACACTTCGACCAGTTCCCTGACTCCTTCTACCTCACATTAACCGCCACTTTGAACATACGGCATGTTGTTTGAAAGCTCTTATGGCGAGATTTACCATTGTGATGTAAGCTGCTTCTGGATTGTTTACGTATGTATGACAATTGCAAGTTAATTCACTCCTACACCTTGCAAGCTCTGCCTGTATCTGTTTTGTTATTGTTTTTGAACTTGCCGTCAGTTGCAGACATAATCTTGTGTGTGCACAGACACGTGTTTGCCAGAGCAGCTGTGCAGACTACGTTAGAAATGGCCAGAACTCCTGCTATCTCCATTCAGCTTGTCTCTATCATGAACACGGTGTTTCTGCAGACTCTCTCACAGCCTTGCATCTACAATCGCTCACATCCCTCAGAACAGGTGGAGTGTACTTCCATTCTAATGGCATAATAAAATACAAAAAACCAGGGAGAATAATATCAAGATCAAGCTGGTGTTCTCTTAAGCTGTGAACATGCACAGTTTTAAAATCTTTACCCAGTATGTTGATCACACAGGGCCTCAGTCAAAGGAAAGAAAAATCCCACAATGGTCTTTTCCTCTTCACTGGAATTCACAGGCCACCCTCTGTCTGTGTCTGGCTCTCTCTCTCTCTCTCTCTCTCTCTCTCTCTCTCTCTCTCTCTCTCTCTCTCTTTCCCTCCACCCCCCCTGCTGTCACGGAGCAGACTGGGCAGGTTATAAATAGTGGTGGTGCAACCACCCTGAATCGCGGTTGTCGTCAAGGATGTTTTTCCTCTGTCCTTTTGGTGTGATCTGGCATGGTTCTGGACAAACAAAGCGCCACTGAACCACATTCACTGGACCCCTCGATGCTGTTTTGTTTGTCTGATGTTGCTGCTGTGCTCTGAGCAGAGGCCGTGACAGTGAAGCATTTCCTGAGCCGCTGTTGATCCATGGCCGGGGTGTTAGCAATTATTAAATGGCTCGGGCATTGTTGGTCTGTGTTTCTGTTGGACAAAGTAACGCAGAGTACAGAAGCCAAGTCCTGTGTACTTATCCTCCTTTGCATCTTGTCTCCTTGGAGATGCTGAAGCTAGTCTTACTTGTGCTGCCACAGAGCAATGCTCACCCCAGGGGGAGACTTCATGCTCATGGGTGGCATGATACTGCTTCTAATAACAGTGCTGAAATGTTACATCATCAACAGTAACTGACTGGCCTCAATGGGAGCGGGCTTGAAAATTTCCCGGGAATTTCCACGTTTATTGTCCCGAGAAAACTGCACTAAACTGTACATTGTTTCATTGTGCAACACCTTTCCTTTCCCCTCCTTAAATAACACACACACTGAACAGATTGCTGAACATTGTTTGCCAGCACTGCTGCTCATCTGTCTCCTTTAAGCACCTTGTTCACCTTTCATTGACAAGTAGGTCAGGGACTATTAGTAGTGCATCCTTCGAGAGCACCTCTGTCATAAATTTTATTTGCACAATAAAATGGTTTCACTGTGAATGTCATCTGTGCAGTTTGAGAAAGGAAAACATTTCTGATCAGTTTTCTCATGGGCTGTTATAACAGCATAAAGATCATCGGATGTTGAGCTACACAGAGGCCCTGTTTACACAACGTTTTCAAGGGAAAGCGCAAAACTACTGCGATACTACGATACTACTGCGCATGCACACCACGGCTGTACTCAGCAGTTCTTCTGCACATGCACGATGTGCAATGGACGATAACAATAATGGCGGCCTCCAGAGTTGCATGGCTATCAGTACATATTCCCACTTGTGGCCCGACATGAAAATGACATGTTTTCAACGTTTCTGCTATTTTCTGTGTAAACAAACATTGTTTTCAAAATGTTGCACACAGAACTTTCCTGAAACATAAATGCAAAAACGATGCATTTTCATTTTAAATAAGACATACCAAGAGGTTGGTTGCTGGTAGACAGGTGTATTTTCAATTCTGCAGGTAGAACATGCAAACTCCACATATAAAAGCCCCTCAGTTAATCCCCTGACTTCAGTCGGGAGATATTGTCATATACTTTAAACTAAACTATATTTAATTTTCCATTTATTTTAATGATTATATGCCAGGTTTCTCCTGACTTCACATTTTATTGTTATTGAAGCATCGTTTGGATCGTAAACAACATTTAATGACCCAAATTAGTTTGAGAGGCATCTGCTTCATGGAGACAGATTTAAAGCTTGATTGTCATTATATAAAGTTACTATCAAAAAATCTATGAACATAGTAGAGTTTAACAGATGTTACTGTACAGCTTGACATTGTTTATGAATATAGCGTATTCTTCTCTGCGGGCATGTGTGTGTGGTTTCATTTCCAAAACAAACAGCCGCACCTACTAGTGGTCCAAAAGGAAAACTGTTTTCTAACTGTAAACTGACATTGTTTACAAAATGTTGCCGGGTAAATGTGAAACTTTCCTGAAACGAAAATGCAAAAATGATGCGTTTTCCTTGAAACTTTGTTGAGTAAACGGGCCAATTGGCAGTGCAAATAGTGGAGTCCATACATTGGTGCATTGATAAGAAGTGTATGCTATATCATCGATTGCAAATATAGGAATCCCTCCTAGGTGGTGCTCTTCAGTCAGTATTTGTTTTTAATGATGGTGTCACACTTATCATCAGCCTTCACTCTGAACGTTTCAAAAGCCGCCTCTCACAGACATTGGAGAGCTAAGAATAATAAACAGTTGGGGATCGTCTTGCGGCACAGCTCGGCTCTGCACACGGGAAACACTGGATACCCCACCGATCATCAGACTGCTCCTGTGCTGCATCCAAAGTTTCCAGTTGGCCGAGGCTGCAGCCAGCTGACAGCACTCATAACCTCAACCCCAGACCTCAGCCTGTGTTGAAATGCTTACATCATCTATCCGCCCCTCCTTCCTCTCAGTTTAGCCCGACGTGTGGTACGCAAACGATGGCCCCACTCAGAAACAGAAAAAGCAAAAGGGTTGCTCCTTCCGATGTCAGATATTGCGACTATTTATTTCCTCCTTTAGTGTTATGTTTGATAATATTCTTAAATGAGATCCGTGCATGCTGATTGGTCAGCGCCTCTGTGTTGACATGAGCTGAGAATGGAGCAGCATGTGTTGACAGAGCTCACAGTAATTCTCTTTGTCTGGAGTGCAGGCGGCTCCAAGTTGTGCAGCCTGCTTCTTTCTGTAAACCTTACACTGCTAGGTAGACTGGAAATACAGAGAAAGAGCGGGAGCGAACACAAGGGAGGGGGGGGGGCGGGGGTGCACGGGAGAGATCCTCTCGGTTGTCATGGCAGCAGGGAAATGCACCCTGGGATGGTGTGTTTCCAAGGTGAAGCGAGATGCTGGTGCTCGATTGGTCAGCTTGAGGCAGACTAACTCGTTGACTTGCTTCTAATTGGCTGCATTACCCAAATTCGGAGCAACATTAAACCCAGGCTGCTTTGATGTCTTCATTTTATCAGGACAAAAGGGATATCGTTTCTTTTATCAACATGGTACGTGCTCCGCGTTTTCACCATCTACAGTGTGTTCCAACTGCTCTGCAATCAGCAGTGTTTGACTACTGCTCCACTTTATTCAAATATGTGAGCTTGTCATGCTTTCAGTTGTCGTTTCCCGACTGAAAGTGTCTTTAACAAATGAAGCTGTTATGAAACGGGGCCACTCTGCAGCAGCAGCTCACATTGCACGAGCAAAGCATAATGAATGAATGCAAAACACGGTTAAACAGTAACAAATGTGCCCGTGTAAACATGCGCAACTGTCTGCACCCTGCTGCTCGACTGTGGGTTATGTGGGTGAGCACATTCTTCCTCTATTGTTTGGTCCTAATGTTGGGAGGTGAGTGTGTGAGTCCTGGTGCGCTGTGGCAGGCGGAAGCCGAGAGCAGCACTCTGTTAAGTAGGACAGTGCAGGATAAAGGGCCACTGCCTCCAGTCTGGGGCTAAAGTGCTAAATTTATCCCCTCCCCGCTCCCAGCACAACACAAACACACAGGGAGACCGGGCACACAAACATGCTCGTCAACAATCGGCATGCAAAGGCAGTCCGTGTCGAGGGCATCCGCACAGTTGGCACACAAGGTTTTCATTAGGACGAGCGGTGGAAGACGCTGGAACTTGCAGTCGGGGTGGGGGAACCGTGCTTGTGGTGTTCAGACAGACCGGTCACACTAATATAGACATACAGGACAACTCAGCGGGTCATTTAAATACCCGATCCCCCACTCACACAGACACACTCGACCCCTTTACCCCCTGGTCTTTCCCTTTACTTCATCAGTCTCTCTAGCAACAGAAACTCCAGGGAGACAGGGCTATGGGACCATGTGACCCTGTGCTCTGGATATATCACGTTGCTGGAGAGATCCTGTCCACAAGATAAATATGGCTCTTAAAGAAAAATACCTACATTTTTCATGGGCTTCATTGTACGTCCTAATTGCTGCACAATAATTAATAATGCTTTTCCTCTTTTTGTGTAGCTGTAATAAGACTGTTGGTTACTTCGCCATGATTTTGCACGTCCTAGCTAATTTCATCCACAGAGTGACTCCATTTGTTAAGACAATATTTGTGCATAAAGTCTTTGCCAGACAGGAACAAGTCAACAGGCTCTCTAAATAAATTTGCATCAGTCAGTTTGTGAGAATGGATTTCTATCACAAAGCAGAATAAGGTATCCTACATCTGAGTAAATGAGATCACAAAAAGCTAATATGACTTTGATTAACACGTCTCATGACACTGTGCGCAGTGAGCCAAACATTTAGATTAATTCAAGCTGCGTGAGGATACAGGAGACCATTAAAGGCTCCTCGCACCTTATTGTAAGATTAGTCACTCATTTCCGCTCCTGAATGCCGTCCTCATTTCCTCTAATGCCAGCTAGAGGCCCTCGGAGAACAAAGAATCCATCTCCCATTAGTAAAGTTAACAGGCACCATTGTCTTTTTATGTATTGCAGTACTAAGGAAGCCCATTTTGGTGTCAGCAGTGAAATTCAAGGGGATCAACTGGGACACATCTCTTATTCAGGCAGGGAATCCTGTGTCCTTAAATTTCCTCCGCTGCCTCTCGGTTCCCTTGTTCTCCCCACCCCTCCCGCCTCCTCGTCCGCTGCATTCCTCCCATTCCTACAGGGTTCCCATGTGACCACAGGCTACGGCCGAGCACAGGGCCAAGCGAAGGTCTGAAGAAGTCGTCATAGTTAATCCGTCAGGCGTCACTCCCTCCCCGTTCACCCCTCCCGTCCTTTCTGTCCTTTTCTAAGTAACTGCAATGCCTGTGGCACTGTCTTTAATCCAGAGGTTCAAACAGATGGTCACATTTGAAGCTAATCCCTTATATGGTTTTGGACTTTTCACCTAGACCCTGTCAACTGTTAGGTGGCTGCATTGTAGCCTCAAATGTCCAGATAAACCCGGAAAGGAAGTTACTCCCTGTGTGGTGCCCGTCAAGTGTAAGTTTGAGTTCGACTCCCCTGCAGAGTGCAGGTGGGCGTAATGGCCTAAAATAAAAACTTGATATTTTGCAAAAACGATATTATTGACACAATGACTTAAAAGCATTCAACGGGTGAGTGAAGAGGAATGCACTGATGCCACTTTTTTTTAGTACTTATATTTGGCTACTTGCCGACACCAAGTACTGAGATGAGTACTATATAATGCAATAACAACTCCTACTAAAAGAACTGCACCACTATTTATTTTACCACTGACACTCAAACATTCACCGTTATTTTCTCAAACAGGACACCACAGTAAAATAATAACACACCGTCACACTGTGATCACGTGTCTTTGACTTCTGGTTCAAAATATTAACATATTATATTCTGAAATCTATTGTTGACTGTTCTTTTTGTGAGAACTTCCTGTCCTTTTGGCAGCTTGACTTCAGCTGATCACAGTGGTGGGTGTGCATTTGATGTAAGGCCATTTTGAAGTGAAAACTGAAAAGTTTCATTGCGTTGTCCCTTTATGTGACAGCTGTTCTTGGAGCCACTGAAAACGCAACTTTTTGAAAATGACTCACAAGGTGAAATTTTTCAGTGGAAACAGGGAAAAAAACGCAACTTTTCTGAAACGCTGCTACTGTGCATGCTCACCACGGCCGAGGTAAATAGTATGCACAAGTAGATGAATAATACCAACAACGGTGGCCTCCACAGTGTCCTGGTACTTGATAGTTTTATAGTTGACAGTCACTCGTAATAACAATCCAACTTGGTCGCCTGTCCTTGGGAATGTCTGTGTACTCTCATTGTTGATGTTTGTAGGTTATTCTTCTATGCGCACATGTGTGTGTGGTTTCATTATAAAAACAACCAACAGCGCCAACTCATGGCCAGGCATGCTAACTACATAGTTTTCGGTGTTTCGTGGCGCTCTCGTGGAAACGGATATCGTTTTCAAAATGTTGACATGGAAACGCAAAACTTTTCTGAATCGAACATGCAAAAACGATGCAGTTGTACTTGAAATTGCACCTAAATTACAAGGCCTAAATTAGGAGTTGTGGCAAATGCACTTTATGATGACATCCCTGAGCATCTCTCAGCAGCCACCTGGTGAGAGTGAAATTGCTCTGGGGGGGAGACGACCAAAAAGCAATCAAATATGATAAGATCACAGATGTAAACAACTGAGCGCAATTTTTCGTCAGCTTTGCTTTTGTCCTTGATAATCTTAAGTGTCCACATGGCTGCTCTGCTCACAGGTTGTTATAGCAGCACATGTGGCTGATCTGAACTCTTCAACTAGTATGAATACTCACACTCAGTGTCAGAATCAATATCATTCGTCCAACTGTATGAATGGGTTTGTGACTAAAAGATTAGAGGGATATGTTTTTAACGGAGTTTAAATGGCAATTTCTTTCCTTTTGAAAGAACTGTGAAAATGATCACTCGTGAAAGAAAATCATGTGTTTGAATAAAAAATGTCAGAAAATTATTCTCATGAATCCCAACAAAAACCTCCTGAATTGATTTGTTGTCTTGAGCAGAGCAGGCCGCATTGTGTTTTCCTTTCTTTCTTTTTTTTTCTTATACTTTGCTTTAAATTTTAGCTTTCAATTTGGAATTCCTCACTTTATGAGCAAATCACCCAGAAGATTATTTTTTATTCTTTCCTTCCTGCTACTACTTGCCTTTATTGTCATTATCCAACATTGCCCAATGAAAATATAGATGCAAAATCTATGTATTTTTGTTGTTAAAACTAAACATGCTGTAGTGACACGATACATGCTGTCCTTTACTGTTCGTTGTATTTATTCAAGACAGATGCTGCACAGATACCAAACCTCAAGAGTTTTAGTTTGAATGATTTATTATATACAGAGATGTAATTGAGATCGATTTGAATCAGACATTTTTTCCATTTACCCCAGAGTTAAAATCCTTACACATATTTTCCAGTTATCCCTCATTTAGTTATAGAAGGGCATTTTGAAGAGACATGAGGACTGTATGTGACTGTAACAGCATCAATTACTACATTTCCACTGCTGTACTCAAAGAACAGCTTCCTCCCCCAACAACCTTGAAATAATAAAAAAAACCAGTACACATATCTCCTCGGCCCTAAGACCGCTTCCAATGTATCACTCTCCAGAGCCATCGGTGGGCTGATAAAGAAGAAATGCATAAGAAATCTTTATCGTGCCTCAATTTAATGTGAAAGAACATCTGGAAAACTGATGATTGTGTCAATAGTTTAAGCTCGAAGATTGAGGAAGGCTTCTAAGAAAAGCCGTATTATGCTTGTTTCTCTTCCATCAGGTCATTTTGTTAAGTGCAAATCAACAAAAACAACGTCAAATCAGTTGTTTTGTCAGAACGTTTTGTCTTTGAAGGCCACACCAGTTTCCTTCTGAAGTTTTGTCTTCCTTTATTTCCCTGAACGTTTGTCATAAATTACTGTTTTTGGTGGTTTCAGTCAAATGGATGCATGTTTCATACCTGCCACATCCAGACAAAGACTGTGGAGATTTCCACTCTGACATGCCTGTCATTATTTGAGAATCTATTGCAAGGCTATCAGAGAGACACACACTAACACCGACTGTCAGTTTAGAGTCATCTGGGTCTCTGAACTCTGACTATCTTGTTCTGAGATTACATTGTTCAAGTGTCATTTACATTTCTCTTGCAAACAGTCTGCGTTGCAGGCCACAATCAAACTCTTTCAATTGTCTTCACCAGACATGGCTGGTAGCGTCGCTAACACCCCAACACAATACGTTTGTGCCAGGTTTGACTTGTTGGACTCTAATGTAAGACAGAAATTCATACAGTGACTGTTTGCACATGGACAAGTTGGAAATGACAACTGTTGACCATTGCCATGAGGTAATCTCACTCAACCTCACTCGCTAGAGAAGCATAAAAGTCTCTACCACACACTGATGATTTACTAAATAAACTGCTAAAATGTGGTCCGATCTCCGGTGCTCCTCCCGGCGCCTCATTGTTCACTTTCACCTCTGATGGGACTTCCTGATGCCGCTGGGAATGAAAATTAGAAATATATCTAAACTGTCTGAATGTGTTCTCTCTCGATCCTGTAAACACTTGTTTCGCTGAAAGGTCCTCTCTACATGACCTGCAGTGGTCACAAACACTCTGCACCCGGATTCTAAGATGTGTAGAGAAGGGTTTTGAGGTCAACGATTATGCTTACATGCTCTAACAGGAACATTGTGTACAATGCTCAGAAAAGATCTGTCCTCGGTATTCTCTTCCATCAGTGTTGAAGGAAGAAAAAAAAAAAGGCTCACTGGACCTCTGGTGCTTCTTATTTCTTAGCTAATAGATTGTTGGACAGCATGGGAAACACACAGTTCTTCTTTGGATTTTTTTCCCCATGTCATCAGCACTCTGGCTTGCAGTGTCCTGTGATGCTGCTGTTGGTACCTCACAGCTGAGGTGATGATTGTATTTGCAAATGGTCACATTGTGCATGCAACAGTCAGATCAGTTCAATAATGAATTTAAACAAGCATGTATTAAAAGAAAACAAGTAGGGGATTAATGTTTTGATAAGGACTCCCTCATTGATCGTCGGACATAATGGATAAGTGTCCAAACCTGTGAAGCGTGGTACAGTTTCTGCACAGCGGCTCACTCACTGCAAGCTGTTAACCTGACGTGGAAGTTCACAGTGATTCCAACAGATTCAGCACGCCTCTGATATTTATTCTGACATTCCCTGCAAGTTAATTAATTTGTTCTGCAAGACAAAGAGATTATGTCGCCCTGTTAACCTTTCCTCGTTTCTCCTGGACACTCTCAGAAAAACCCACAAATTCTGCCTTGGCATTCAGCTGCTTGTAGAACGTGTTGGTGCTTAGAGTCAAACCTTTAATGTAATAGTGTAACAAGGTTTTTCAAAAAGCATTTTATCTTGTTTGAGAGAAAGAAGAAGAAGAAGAAAAAAAAAGACCAACAGTAGCTTCTTTGGGTTCACTGCAGAAGCCAAACTTTAATCCAGGATAAGGCTGACTAATTGCCCCCAGGCTCTGAGTAATGAATCTTTATTACTGCAACTGAACAACACATTCTACTTATTTTGCGTCGACTGGGCGATTCAACCGGATTCCAAACCAGCTTAGATGTATATTTAGTGTTGCATACAACGATAACAAATGGTCTTCTCCCGCAGAAGGTCTTTCAGTGTTTTATACTACCCAGTTAATTGGAATTATATTATGTGCTGTGAATGGAGTGCATGTTTTGACAACTAAATGCATATCACACTAAGTGCTTCTTTCACCAGAAGAAACAGATGTTGTGTCAGTCGTGATGCAGTTGCAAAGTGATTACTCAGATGTGGTAATGAGGACAATTACGGGGAGGATTTTTCCAGAAAAGCAAAGGTGTTTGACTCTGATTGAGACGGTGACTTTGAAGCTGACAACAGGTGAATTAGAGAAGCCCTACTGTGCATAACTCCGAGTGTGTGTGTGTGAGTGTGTTGCTGTCAGGGTTATGTCAGTATTATCTTTAGTCGGCTCCTGCTGGCTCCTCGTGCGGTTATGATACACTCGCTGAGGATCGGATTTCTCCTCTTTTCATGGACTTGTCGTTCCATCTCTTCCCATTTCTCTCGTCCGCCAAAGTTTAATCTGACATACATAAAGAGGCTCAGCCCCCCTCCCTCACCATTTGTGGCTGAGGGAAATCAATTCAAAGTAATAGAGCTCTTCATGTGTGATAGTGCTGGCCTTAAGAGTTTAATCCGAGTGTTTTCTGCAGCACCTTCTCCCCTGTGTAAACCGTCACTACAGCTCGAGCCGCCGCGTCTCCCCGGGCCTCCTGTGTTTTGTTGTGTTTGTGTTACTTTGGCAGGAAGACAGCGCTGTTGTTTCCCAGTGGTCAGGTGGCTAGACATTAGGGAAGATTACATCACAGTGGAAATGTGTCCTTTTAATTCTCTGCGATTACCACCTTTGCTCCTCATCCTGTGTGTTCTCTCTTATCTTCCTGTCTCATCTTTTGCTCCCGAGCAAAATTCCACTAAACAAAAGTGCTCTCTTTATTCTTATCATTTGGCATGTTTCCTTTCCCCTGTCAAACGTCTTTGAAGTCGAAAATCCTAATGTGTGCTGCTATTCATTGTTGGGCATTTTCCTGATAGCTACAGCTGTGATGCAAACCAAACAGTAGTGTTGTTGTTCAGGAGGACGGCCTCCCTGCTCCTTCCAAGAAAAAAATAAAACTTTGATAGCCAACCATGAATTCTGAGCAAGCTTTCTTATATCATTTTCCACAGTCAAAAAATTCATCCACGTTCACGCTGCGTCTTCCACTGTAAGCCCCCAATCATTGTTTATTAATGTTGTGCCAGAAACTGTACCCATGCCAGCGTGTCCCGTCACCGCAGCAGCAGCACACGACCAGTCAAAACATGTTTACACGCCGCAGATCATCATAACAAGCTGCTGCAAATGGCAGCCGGCCACAGACGCGTCAGGCCAGAGGTGACCGCAGTGTAAAGTACAGCAGAAAAATGGACACGAGCGGAGAAGTTTCCATTTCCCAGTAGAAGGCGACGCTTGTTGTTGTGCTGTAGGAAGTAGACATCAGCGAATCGGAAGCTCAGTTGTTAGATCGCAGCCGGCCAAGCCCAGCAAACATCCGAGGAATGTCACAGCGCCTTCTTTTTTCATTCCAGCTCGGTCTTCATTTCTCTCTGCTTCAATGGCTCCGTGGCCCACAGCTGACATCAAGTGTTGTATTACTTTTGTAACTGTGTTCCTGTGCATGCGCTTGTTATTTCATACCTAAGCAGAAAGGCATGTGACTTCCAAGCAGCTAATGGTTTGTAAGAGATCTGGCATCTTTTACAGCCCCGACAGTAATCGTTTTATATTTTCTTGCAACTCAATAAAACTCAGAAAGAGAGTGATTACCATAACAGTAATAAAACACTGCAGCAGCACTTCTAAGTGATGTAAAACAGCTCATCTCAAAGCAAACAGGAAGAAAAAAAAAATAGCCAGGCATAAAGTAGTGACATGTCATGCTGGAGCACAACTTTATTTGGTGCACATATTCTGAAGAGCCAAAGTCTGTAACAAAAGTGGAAAACTAGAGAAATAAAATGTTTAAATGCCTCTAATGCTTAAAACTATGGCAGGGAATCCTATCTGTAATCCAGCGATAGAACAAAAAAAAATGCTATTATGCACACTGCACATTAATTTATTGCAGCTCAGGCGATGAATGGGTAAATTTGGATGCGATGTCCCCGTAGGTTTGCATGGGCAACTGCTTTTGTTGCCATTTGCTGGAACAGCGAGCCACAAATTCATCTGCTGGCAAGCCTGGACACAGATAACACGTAGGAGATAATGGGATGATGTTGCTCACTGAGTAATTGTTTTATTCAGAAACAACCGTCTCGTTACTTTCCTCCACCGCAGCGCTTCATTGTTGATTTGTCAGATGGAGAAATACAACGGTTTTGTGAGAGTAAGAAATTATTCTCCAAGAACCAAAAGTTTGACTTCATGCAATATTTATTTATTTATTTTTTTCTTTTGGAGGCGGATCAATGCTCAGAAATATGAGCTGATTGATAATTTGACCAACAGATTGGTGCAGACAGTTACCAACTAATGAGGACGAAATGAGACGTTAAAGGGATCACCTTAAATCCAAGCTATGAAACACATCGAGATGTAACTGGGAGTTTCATGGCTTCAGATTTAGGGATAAGGAAATAAATGTGCAGTGAACTTACAAGTTTATGACTTCGATGGATAAATCACTCTTGAGAGATAGTCATCATCGTGTTTATTGATTTTTGTGTGTTTTCAGAGCTAAAGTGCTCTGACTTTTGCTATTTGATTGTAACCGACTCCTTTAGTCTGTGATAGTAACCTGATTGGATTAAACGACCAGTCCAGGCTGCAACCTGTCTGCACCCTTAGGCCCCGTTTACACGGCAGCCGTGCTGAGAGCCACTGAAAATGCACATTTTTGAAATTAGCTCCCAAGGTGGATCTTTACATTTAGGAAAATGACGGATTATATTCTAGACACCGTCAATAATTCCCTGCAGTTTGTGAAACTATGGAACAGCTACACTAGTGATGGTGGTGCCACGTTTCTGCTGTACTGTAGGTCATGCATTAACATGAGGTCATGCGCAGCGTGCAGCGCAGGATTAGCAGACTGAAAACATACCGATTCACAGAAATCTTGACGTGTTAAAATCGGCACGAGTTATTGGCAAATTTTACAGTCTAATAACTATCCTGCATCCCTGATTTAAATGCTGAATTCCACAAACCACATGTGTAAACAACAGTTATAACACAACATCATCCTGTGGTCATCTGTACTGACGGAGGCGGAGGCTGTCAGTCACAATCGGCTCCTTCGCCACCGCCACGCAAGCCACTGCTAGTCTTTGGCACCTCCTTTCTGTGGCGTGCCAGCTGAAGGCAATGTGCCCACCTGCCTTCCTTTGTATTCATCCTTGCTTTAAATCCCCTCTGGATTATCTTATTGTCTCTACAGCAAGCCAAAGGCCATGGGCCATTTGCATGTGTGCGGCTGAGTGGGAAGCGGCCGCGTGGACGATGGGAGTGGCGTGTAAGTGAGCGTAGAGCAGAGAGCAACCCCGGCTTTTGATAGATGAAGAGCGCAGCAGCGAGCAGTGGGAGGAAAAGTGAAGAAAGATGATGAGTAGATCTCGTGACTGGTTTGGAGGCTACAGCAGCTTCACTTTCTCCTTCCTGCAACGCAGAGAGGCACAAATATCAAGAGGTGAAGATCCACAAAGTGTGATAATCTGACAATCTCTTGGTCTGTACAATTGAGCAAATTTGAATTAAAATCGCAATTTTGCTCCCATTTATTTAAGAAAAAGTTGGAGTTTATGTCATTAACCTATAGAACTCTTCATATTATGAAAAATCATACCGAGGGGTCCCACATTAGATTGCATTTAATTTAACTAAAGCCCTTAACTTAGCATATCATAACAATGCAACAACAGCATCTTAGATTTAATGTAATCTGTTCTTCCTAAAATAATTTTAGAATTCATCAAAAATAATCCTGATGATCAATTTGGCTTTATTCCATAAGCATCGCCTTCTTAAAACTTCTCCTTCATATATACACTTTAGCCCGCTCTCGCTCCTGTTTACTCACCATTGTTGAAATGTTAATAAAGTTATTTTAATGACATAGGAAGGAAGCAAAATGCATATTTATTAAAAAAGGATTTCTGAGTGGATTAGCTGCTGATAGGTGTTGTTGTGATTGCGGGCATGCTCAGTCCTCTGTGGGACTGAACAGTGGCCTTGGGTTTTGGCCTTTTTACTTTTATTTTTTTTGTGGAAGCGTAGGCAGTATCTGGCTGCGGGGGAAATGACATTCTGAAATCCCTCACAACGGGAGTCTTGAGGCACGTTCAGCACACTATAACAGACACAATGTGCCGTGGATTATGACCCTCAAGGGGTCCCGCAAGGAATTCCTGAGGACCCCTAGGCAAAGAATGAAGTTTTCAAATGAAATCATCATAAATTTATGATTTAATTTAGAGTTGGGGCAAGAGGGGGGAGTGTTGGAGGGGCTGTCTGCATTCCTCTAAAATGATACGAAGCTGCTGTGACAGGCCGTGAAAAAGTTGGCTCATGATCTGCAGCAACACCACAACTTGTGGATTTTACACAAACAAAAATGTGGCAATTAGTCGGCTAAAGAGGGCTGATAGTTAGTCTGCTGCGTTTATAGCTTATGTGTTGGTGCTGTAGAAACTCACAGTTGATCCAAATGGATCACCCCCTACGGCTCTGTGTGCGTGTGCGTGTGCGTGTGCGTGTGCGTGTGTGTGCGTGTGCGAACCGCAGACTAATTGCAAAGTTTGATAGTTTTAAATGAAGGTTTACTACGCAGTTACTTTTTAAAGTGGCAATCCTTTAAATTTTGATGTGGATTTGCAATAAAAGAGATCAAACTAAAGCTTTGAACAGAGGGCCTTTAAAGCAGCTGATAATCAGTCATGGCTGCTCAGGGTGCAGATATAAATCATGATTCCCAATCATTTCATGTTTCTGCTTTTAAAATATATCAAAAAAATAAATACATTCCTAATTTCATGCAAAATAAGTCCCCAGTCCACCCGGCTTTTGACGGGATCTGAAAAACAATCCGATCCATAATTCGATGATGCAATCCGAAGCCTGAGCTTTGTGATCTTTCACAGCTCGGCTGCTTATGATCTTCTAATGCTCTGCTAAGCTGATCTGCTGCTGGACGTGGCGATGTGTAAACCACACCGACCTGAGAGGCGGTTTTCATTTCGCCTCCGACTCACAGCAAAGAAGAAAAGCAATAATGTAAAAGAGAATAGTTGTTAAATCAGTGTTGTGGTTTCCATTACCTACACTTGACCTGCCCACCTCATCTCAGCTACCACACACTTTTTCACCATGCTTACCAGCTGTCCACAGGGTGAGTAGGTGTGTGTCAGTGCGTGTGTGTGTGTGTGCGTGTGTGTGTGTGTGTGTGTTTGCCGCACCAGCAGGCCGCGGGTGTTTGCAGAAGAATTGAATCTGGCACGTTGCTGCGTGTTTGTGCGGACAGGGTTGTGATCGCCGCTGCTCGCAGACAGACTGGCAGATTCTGTGGACTCGTGTTGCACTTTGTCACAGTGCGAGCTTTGACTGCATTCTGCTCCTCTGGTTTGTGTGTGTGTGTTTGTGTGTGTGTGTTTGTGTATGTCAGCGAGCGAAAGCAGCAGCCTGGAAACGCCTCACATGCTCAAGTAGTGTTGGAGCACCTGTTGGCTTCCCTCATTGTGGGGTTTCTTCAGTGTTGGTGTTTCAAATTGCAATATTTAACACAGATATTGAAATTTAGCATTACGTATAAAAATGCTGTATAAAGTGATATTTTCATGAAGACAAATAGCATTATGTCTGGCTGGTTTTATGATCATTTAGCATGAGAATGTGTAAATGTCAGCAGCTGGCATGCCTCATAATCTCCTTAACCTATCAGCCAACCCCGATCGCGCAATCTGTACAATCACATTTGTAAAGAAATTTACAGATTCAAATCTGGTGTGATAGTGTCCGTGCCCACGTGTGTGTGTGTGTGTGTGTGTGTGTGTGTGTGTGTGTGTGTGTGTGTGTGTGTGTGTGTGTGTGTGTGTGTGTGTGTGTGTGTGTGTGTGTGTGTCCGAGCCGGGTTGTACTTCTGCCTGCTGAGCCACAGATGGCAGCCCTCTACCTCCAGCCTCCAAAGTTCCCTGCACACACAGATGTGCGTGTGTGTGTGTGTGTGTGTGTGTGTGTGTGTGTGTGTGTGTGTGTGTGTGTGTGTGTGTGTGTGTGTGTGTGTGTGTGTGTGTGTGTGTGTGTGTGTGTGTGTGTGTGTGTGTGTGTGTGTGTGTGTGTGTGTGTGAGTGAATGTGTAGCGTCAGGTTTTCTGTGCACGCCCACCACGTTTCTGTCGATGTCTGCAGAATACATCGGCACATTTTGTCTCACTCTATGGCCTCTTCCTCCGCCTCCCCTCGTCACTCTCCTGGCTGTTTTCTTTTCTTTCCGCTGTAAACAGTCGGAGCATAGTGTTAGCCAGCCGGCCGGCCGATCGGTCAGCGCCGCAGATAGCGGCCCCCTTTCATCGCTTGACATACTAATCAGTTCTTTCATTTCTTGAAAATTGAGAAGGGGAGTCTGAAATAACTCGCCGCTCTCACGAGCTTGTCTTTTTGCGCTGTTTGGCTCTGTGCTGCGGGAACGAGACTCACTGAACATCTCTGCCTCTCCTCTTGCCGTTTCACACCTGCGAGAGGTTTGAAGACGTCACAGCAGCCTTCACTTCCTGGGCACCTGAGCAGGAGATACACACCTTCCCCAGCATGTGGCCTAGTTCCCCACATGTCCTTTCGCTACCTCACCTGGTTGCTCACTTGTCTTTCCCCGTTAATGTTTCCTTGTTTGTCCCGCTGATAGCTGCTCTTCCCCTACTCTTCTTACTGGCGTCGTGTCTTTAATCCTGATGGAACACAATCATTGTGTCAGGAATCAATGAGTCACTTTTATCTGCTAAAGTTTATGTGGGAGTTGTTGTTTTTTCTTTAATGGGGTTCAATGATATGAATGAATGCATGAGTACAGAACAGACACGGTGGGCCTATACCCTTTGTTATTCACTCCTTTTACCTGACATCAGCCATGTTTATCGGCAAATATAGTGACTCACATCTGAGTCATAAAAAGTCTGATTAATGTTATTCATGATTTCATCTTTACTTTGGAATGCATTTTTTTTAAATTCTTCATAACAGACTACACCATTGGTCAGCAAACATTATGAGTAAAATAGCAATTTCTCTCACCAAATAAAATTCATGTGGAGCCACAAAACATGTCTACGCACTGTGATGCAAAGGTTAAAGTTGCAAAGTTTTGCCATATTTACAAAAATGGCCTTATGTTGCATTGAAGATTCATGAGTAGACTATAGAAGGCTAAACATTTTATTTGTATCCCTTTTTGTCGCAGGGTGATAGCAGTCTTTTATGTTTTAGTCCTTTATGAATGTTTTTTTTTTTATTTACTTGTTTAACACATTTTACAATTTAGTTTCTGTTTTATTTTTATTTTTTTATTTATTTATTTATTTATTTATTTATTTATTTATTTATTTATTTATTTATTCATTCATTCATTCATTCATTCATTCATGAAACGATTTTTCCTTTTTTAGCTCTTTCTTGCAGTTCAGCCAATTTTGATGTTTTTCCTTTTTTTAATTTTTCTTTAAAAAAAAAAGCTTATTTTTTTGTGCCATTCGGTAGCAATTTTTTAAAGCCTTTTTTCTTCTTCTTTTCTTTCCCAAATCATATGTAAAAATTAGTCTGAGATGTTTATGACTACAAAACCTTCAAAACAAAGGGGCTGTAGAGCCACGGGTTGCAGACCCCTGGAATAGACTCTCATAGAAGCAAATAAGATCTGTACAGTGAAATGTTTAAAACACTTCTCCTGTAGCTGTTGCAGTACGCATGTTTGTACAAACTCACCCTGGCAGCATGGCTTTGAGGCGAGTTTGATAGCAATGTTAACTTTCATGACAGCATCACTGATATCTCAACTCAAATTTGTTTAAAAATCGATGCTTGTTTGCTGGTTTGGTTCCACGATTGGAGCCTGTTGCGGCCGGAATGTTTTACACCCCTGCTTTATCTCATTAACTCCCTCAAGCAATTACTGTAGACATGAAGTTGAAGAAGAACATGCACAGTTGGTGTTATGATGAGAAAACGATGTCTTGACTTTGGCTAGTATGACCAGCATTTTATTTATTTTTTTCCCGTCCTGGTTTGTCTGCAAATGCCAGAGTTAAACATGTTCTGTGCCGTAATGCCACTTGTTTTATAACATGCTACCATGTCATTTTTAAACGTGCTGCCAAACACGCTGGTTTTGCATGACGTTGCCGTTCCTGCAAGGGGATGTATGTTGGAATGTTCAGCCCACCGTTGCTAACCCGACATCGCCTCAGGCCACATCTTTCTGCCCAGTTAAACTGTCGTCTGTCTCAGATTCACTCGTTGAATTAACAGAAGCTATTTTAGTCATTCCAGCCACAGAATATGTCACTTACTGTCAGCTAAAAAAAACTGGAAGCTCGCTAAATGATTTGTGCTCTGCTCCCTAAAAAAGAATTTAGTGAATCTGTAGAATTTGTCAACTCAGGTGTCAGAACAGAGCTGAGCGTCACTTCTCACGTTCACTTATTAATTCATAGCCATAACACAGATCTGATTGAGCCGATAACGCTCCATAAAAAAGTACCCTGTGATCAGGACATCTGTAATTACAAGAGATAATAACGTACACTTCTTTCTGTGTAGAATTGCACCACTTGTGAGGATTTTCACCCGATTGCTGTCCAAACTGCAGCGTGTAGAGGGGCTTTCTGTCTGAACAACATGTGACTGGGTCTGCCAGCCTTACCCTGTCCTCACATGATCTTTAAGACCGGGTGCTTCACAGTACAGTTTGTCTCCCCCATCACTTCCATTGTAGTTGCTTTCGGAGGGCTGCTCCGCCACGGCTCGGAGGACGAGTGATTACAGCCACAGATAACCCTCCCCATTTGCATATGGCCATGTGAATATTGTATTAAACGGGTCTTTGAACTTTATGGCAGTAGCTGTCCAACACCAAAATACTAAACATTTGCATACTCTGGTGGCACCACTGAGCATATTGCTGTCTGTCTCCGGCTCTTAACCGTCCTCATTAAGCTCCCAGCTATAGAATTACAATATTCACAGACGAGAGCCTCCTTATTTTGCCAGAAAAAGAAGTCTAAGATGAATGTCAAACTCTGCAGGGCTTAGGGCATCTCTTCACTACGTAGGTGGTATTATCTTATTGAAGTGCTCTCTTTTTCTTCCCATCTCCGTGCGCCTCGCTCTCCTCCTCTGCTCCTTTTCTTTAATCCTCTGCAGAGTAGGTGTGTCAGAGCGCCAGAGACGGGGAGAGAAGACTGATATTTGCTTAACCAAATCCTCAGAGAAGGCAACCCTCTTTGATCCACTCCCAAATGCACTGCGTCCGCTCTCATTTGGTCGTTCGTCTGTCACGCTGTCCCGGTGTGTTTGCACGTGTGTGTGAGTGTGTGTGTGTTGAACAAGAGAAAGAGGGACGGAGGGGGGGGGAGAGAGAGAGAGAGAGAGAGAGGAGGGAAGCCTGCAGACAATGCCCTGCATTTTACCCAGCTCTGCTCTTCTTCCGTCTGCCGTGTCCTCGCTTTCTGTTCCCTCTTTAACTTGTCTTTTTTTTTTTTTTTTGTGCACTGCTGAGGTCAGACTGGCACAGGCAGGCGTTGCTGTAAGCAGAGCTGTTGTCTGTGTGTGTGTGTGTGCGTGCGTGTGTGAGGAGGTACTGTTTCGTGGCTGAGACTATTGGCAAGAACGCCAGGGTTAGCTGGGGCTTGCCCCTTTGTTTTTTACACACGAGACGCACCGAAGCAAGCTCTCACACACACACACACACACACACACACACACACACACACACACACACACACACACACACACACACACACACACACACACACACACACACACACACACACACACCACCTGTGAGCTGAGCTGCATTGACTCACTCCCGTCCTGACTCAGGCGCATGCTATTTAGGGCTCCAAACTGTAAACTCCCACCCATATTAGAGGGATTCCTGTTTAAGGATGAAGAACGCGCTTCATTATTATCTATCTGAATGAAAATATGTGCCGCACATTTCGAAACAGCCGTCTTTGTATCAGATTGTAGCTTCCTCCTGTACACCATACTATCTATCTATCACTGGTTTCATCTTTTCTATTCATTCTGTCGTGTTGAAGCAGAATATGAGTGAGAAGAGAGATCCCATTGTATCCATAGACCGAAAAAGACACAGGTTTTTATAATCACACTTTCTACCTTTCTTCTCAGTGCCATTGCTTCTTTCTCTCACTGCGCAGATTTATCTGATACCCCCACCTTTCTCCCTCGCTGTCTGTCTCGCAGACTATTGGAGTTATTCATTGTGGGCCTCACTTCTTTTGAAAGGTGCGCAATAAAGCTTTCCAATGGCAAATGAGTCACCCAGTCTTTTCTTTTCTCCCTTCAGCGAGCACCTGTCCTGCGCCTTCACCTTCTTCTTACACGGCGAGAGCAACGTGTGCACCAGTGTGGAGATCAACCAGCATCAGCCCGTCTACCACCTCACCGACGAGCACCTCACCCTGGCTCAGCAGGCGTCCAGTCCCTTCCAAGGTCAGTCCCCACTTCATCCAGCAGCTCCATGAAAACTATTAAAGCAAACACGCAACACAACAACAGTAAAGAGGGAGTCCTTAGTGAATTATGCAGCCCCCCCCCCCCCCCCCCCCGAGCCACTTAGAAGCAAATCCCGTATGTAAACTTGTTGAGAGCTGTAAATATAATTGCAAGTTTGCCCACGGATTGTTGTTAAATAGGTTGTCAGTGCGTGTGATGCCCACATTTTTCTTGAAAACCACATCAGCATGGGTGAAACAGACGAGTCATCCTCTGCCGAGTCACTTTGAATTGACCCCCGAGTGGAGAGCCACACACAGTCATAATCAGACACATTGTTAACCTCAACTTTGCTCACAGTCGGTCCAGTGATGTGTACAATATAGCATGCGGCTTATCACTAAGATCCAGAGAAATGACTCCAAATGACTATTACAGGTTAGTTGAAAGTGAAAACAAAAGCCTATATGTTGATTGGAAATTTTAAGATTTCAAATTAGTTCTTTAATTGAATTAGTGGCCATAATTCATTGAAGTCTGTGTGGTAGATACTGGCTGTCGTAGGCCTGGTTAACACACCGAAAATGCAACCTTTTGATAATGCTTTGACTCTGTTTCCGTGGAAACAGTGAAAACGCAACTTTTCTGAAAGACAGCGCATGCGCACCGAGGTCATTGTCATGACTCCCAGTAGTTACCCGTAATATCAATACAACTCGGTCGTCTGTCAACATGAATGTTTGTGTACTTGCTATTGTTAATGTTTATAGTGTATTGTTCTCTATGTGCAAGTGTGTGTTTTCATTATTAAAGCAAACAGCACCTACTAGTGGCCCTACATGAAAACTACACTGTTTTCAGCAGTTCTGCCGCGTAGACGGGCAAAACGATGCGTTTTCACTTGAAACATTCTCTGCTCTTTCACCTGCATGTAAATTTAGACACAAGGACATTAGCCTATAACTTCTATTTTTTTGTGTTCTTTTTTTAAGGTTGGTTTAGGATCATCTGAATGAAATAAATGCACATATGACCACACACCGATTGTTTTCTCTCAACAGAAAAGGGGTGTTGCACCAAACTCAAAACTGTGAAAGCAGTTTTCTCTGTGGCTTCAGCTTTAGGAGATTAATACTAGAACATTTTCTTTATTGTAGCCATAAATATAATGCATTATTAATGGTTTTGAGTTTAGGGCCTTCTTTCATACTTACTTACAAAAGTTTGTGCCACATACTTTGTCCCATACAGGGCATCTTTATATCATAAACACAACCTCTATGCGCCAAAGGAAGAGGTGACAAAGGGTTGAAAATATTGTCCAACAACACGTATCAATTCACCATATAGTGGCTGTTGGGTAAAGCAACAACATGCTCGATACCTTTCGGTTTACCATAAATAACATTGCAATTTCCTTTTTTGTTTTGTTTTTGATTGATGGGGCAATAACTTTCGTGTGCATTTCATTATTCGCTCAGAGAAACCTGAAGATGTCCATCGTGTTGTTTAGGATGACTTCATCCTCATTTTATTCTACATATTTAACTTACATGTGAAGCACAATTAATTATGGTAATGAAAGCTTCAATCACATTGAATGATGCTCTCAGTTTGACACTTGTTGTGGTTAGTTTACAAAAGGCTTCTGCTGCTTGTAGTGACATACAAGTTAAATTCATCAAGTAGCAAAGACCCCATTTAGGCTCCTGAGTGCAGCACAATCCTGCTGGCTTGAGTAGATAAGGTGGATTGTGCCACATAAATAAGTGAGATGTGCTGTCAGAGATTTACTTTTCTTTCTTTTTTTTTGGGAAACAATAAATCCGAAATGCTCAGCGTAAGTGCAGGGGTGTCATTTTTTTTGAATGAAATACATTAGCAACCTGTCCTCACTGTGTTGGGAGCTGTTGCCAAGATAATGCATATATAATCTGCTGTCGGGCTGTCTTTCATTACTGATTGGCTCGCAGCCAGTTTTAAAGAAAAGCCTCCGTAGTCACTTTAAATTATATTGTAGTGTAGTTATAAAAATCTGCAGCTCTAATGATATTCCATCATTGGCTCTAAATTCATTACAGCCAGCCCAAGCCAAACACTGTGTAATCCCCAAACTATTGTCTGCTTGCGTTTCCACTCACACGTAGAAATGTTAATGTAATGACGATAATATACGTTCTGTCTTCAGTTGCGTGGCAGAGCAAATGGTTTGCGTTGTGAATGATTAGATTTAGCACATCCATCCTGTCATCTTCACATCACAGGAGAGGTATGACTGCACGCTCCATCCCGCTGCTCTCAGCTCTGGTTTGGATTCCTGCTGACTTCCCCTGAGTGGTCCCTCAGCAGCATTAAGTCACATTAATGGGCAATAGTTTGACTAAACAACATGTCACCTGAACCACTATCGGGGGGGGTGGGGGGTTATTTTATTCTAAAGTGCACGCATCTGAGCGTGCTTGGCTTCACTTTTTTTTCCATCTGTGCATAATCTAGAGAGTCTAGATCTGTGTTGACAAACTCATTTCAGCCCTGTTTGATCTCAACAAGCTGAACCAGTGAAACACTAACATCATTTCTAGAGGACTTACAATCAGAACTACCAATTTCTGATCTCCTCAGCAGTCTCACACTATAGATTGGATGCTAATACAATTTCACTTGCAGGGAAGTAGTTCACTTTCGCAGCAGCATCTAGGAGGTTTAGTTCTCGTTTGCTGAGCTCACTAAGGCCTCTTTACGGGACAATCTTCCTAGTAAAAATACATTGTTTTTGCATTTTTGCTTCAGAATAATTTTGTGTTTTCACGGCAACATTATGAAAATGATTTCCGTTTCCCTGGAAACTGCAGAAGCATTTAAACAATGCAGTTTTCATGTCGGGTCACACACATGCGCACAGAGAACAATATGCTATAAATGTTTACAATGGCGAGTAGATGGATATTCATATGGACAGACAATGAAATCAGGTTTTTTATTCTCTCAACTATAAAACTACCAAGTCCCAGGAGACTATGGACTGGGAATAATGACACTCTGTAGTCCGCCACTGTTGTTATTGTCCATCCAATGAGCATGTGCAGAAGAAGCTGTTTTGAAAAGTTGCACCTTGAGAGCCATTTTCAAATAGTTGCATTTTCAGTGGCTCCGAGCACCGTTGTCATGTAGCCGGACACTGAAACTGCTTCACTTTAAAATGTTGTTGGGCCTTTGACAACAATCCTCGAAGGGCTGATCAGGAATAGGGGTCACCGTGATTGAGACTTTGCAGTTTTGGGCCCTCTGACTTCCGTGTTTGACACCTCTGGTTCAGACGGTTTAAAGCATACTGAGTGTGTTATGTAATTCTAGGCTGTGACATCTAATAAAGCAGGTAGCGTTGTGTCTCGCATTCTTTTCTTTAACAGTCAAGTCTGACCACATTGTTTATCGTAGTCCAAAAAACTGACACCTGTGACAGTGCAGAGATGGTGATTGTTGAACAAATACACTGACTGTGTGACCACTTATCCATGTGAAGTCATGATGAGTACCCAATAAGTACTCATCATCTAACTGTAAGTAAAGTCTTGGATCAGAGATAAGGAAACATTAAAGCCAGTGCTAAAAGGACTCTGTCCTGCTGCTGTATAATGATGCATATCTTTAATAAGCTCGTAGGAAACACAAATAAGTAACAAGCCGGAAGCAAGAAACACAACTTCAGCTTCTTATGTTTTCATAAAACATTTCCGTGTGCGTTCAACAAGTAACTTTGCCATCTATGCAAATCAATGTACAGTTGATCAGTAATGCAGTGAATACATTTGCCTTTGAGACTATAAGTGATAATCGGTAAGTGAAAACTGTCATTTATCAACATACAAAGCTCAGATTACACACAAATACAAACCATGTGCATCTAATATCTAAAATGTGACTTTGCAATCATTAAAATTCAAAAAATTGGCTTCATTATTTCCTCAAAGCCAGAAATTGAGTGACTTACCAGCCTTCAGCAGAATTTATTTTCTTCTTTTCTCAGGCTTTGTTAGATGTGATTCAACCCTACTCTCTCTGTAAACCCTCTCCTGAGTAATGATAGTGATCACTTTGTCCATTTACCAGTACTTCCTGCAGAGCAAGCCCCGTCACTGTCTCCAGAGCCCTGCTGAAGTGACGTGATAATACCCCTCAGTTATACTCTGCTACCTCGAGTGAAAATAGAATAATTATGCTTGAGATTTGTCATACGGATTCCAATAGGGGTGTTGACGGTATTACTTAGTCATTTAAGTTAATTACCTGTGCACCTCCCTGTGCTACCACATACCAGTATGTACCACCATGTACCATTACCACCGACTACCATGTACCCCATTTACCACCATGTACTACCATGTACTAATATGTACCACTACATTCCACCATGTACCACTACTATGTACTACCATGTACCACCATGTACCATTACCACTGACTACCATGTACCACTACCATGTACCCCATTTACCACCATGTACTACCATGTACTAATATGTACCACTACATTCCACCATCTACCACTATGTACCACTACTATGTACTACCATGTACCACCATGTATCACTATGTACCACTACTATGTACTACCATGTACCATTACCACCAACTACCATGTACCACCATGTACTACCATTTAATTCAATTCTATTCATTTACCACTACTATGTACTACCATGTACCATTACCACCAACTACCATGTACCACCATGTACTACCATTTAATTCAATTCTATTCATTTACCACTACCATGTACCCTATTTCCCACCCTTTATTACCATCTACTAGTATGTACCACCACTGTGTACTACCATGTACAACCATGTACTACTAGATACCACCTTATACTATCATGTACCACCATGTACCACCACCACTGCTTGTATTACTGTTTTTTATAAACGTTGTTTTATAAACTTTTGCTTCAACTGATGGAGAAGTAGTTTGATTAGTCTTGTAGTGAGATTGAAATATTCAGACGATGTTGGACACACCCTGAAACCCTCCTCGGATACACTGATCCATTCATGCCTAAACGAAGCAGACGTGTGCGTCTGTCCTGCGTTGTGCAATCAGCGCAGTGAGTACGTTGTGTGTCGGTACACAGGTGTGTGTTCTCACCACCGCAGTGTATTTCCCCTTGGCTAACCAAGCATAGCGTTGAGGAAGGGCTGACTTCCATCCCTCCCTTTTCGTCCATCCATCTCTGGGTCCTCCTCCCCTGTCCTCTGTCTCTCTCTCTCTCTCTCTCTCTACACTCACCTCTGCCAAGCTTGGTTTGCTGTGCGGCAGAGCGCTCGGGCAGGCAGTGCTCTCCAGGATGTGACCTCATAAAAGGGCGCAGAGCGAATGTAATGAACTCTCAGCCCATTACACTGATCTGAGCACATTTGACATGTCTTCAGGGAGCCGGAGATAGACTCACGGCCAGAGAGAGGCAGAGGCAGAAGGGATGGATGGAGCGGAGGGTGAGGTGGGGAGGAGCTAGGAGGGAGAAACGGTAAACCATTTCCGTAATTGCGCTGAATTTGATCTCTTCTCTACAACTGCCCTCAGGTCTTAGGAGTTGTACGCGTGCGGCAGGAAAAGCCGAAACGAAAGCGTAAAAGGAGCAGGCTTGAATTTAATCAAGGTTAATATGATCGGCCGTCGCTGGATGTTGCTGCGTAGGGCAATATTTAAAAAAAAAAATAAACCTTTGTTCTTCTCTGGGTTGTTTTTGCTGAGGTCGTCTGAGGCACATTCCGGACTCATTGTCTCACAAGCTACTTGTACTAGGTGCCCTGAATGCCTCTTGGGTTTATTTGAAAGCAGAAAGTGTTATTCCCCAAGGTACCAGACTTGCTCAGGGGTTCTCCCCCCCACCATTCTACCGCTGTCTGACTTATCTGTGGCTGCCACCTGCCCACCCGGTCCTTCCAACATCCACATGTGAGATTTTATTTCAACCAATGTTGTCCAAACCGTCTCATTGTAAAGTGGTAATCCTTGATGATTTCAGCCCGGGCTGATTTGGCAACAAGCGTGGTTACCGTGGTAACAGCGAGCGCGGCTGGCCACAGCAGAGCTACTTTGTCAGAAATACAGTTTGAGGGCAGCTGGTGCATCTGTTCCCCTCAGAACTGAATAAACTCTGCCTGATTTTAATGAAGCAGTCAGTCGATAATCTCGACAACTACAGTGTGATTTAATGCGTAACGAGTTGAGAGTAGCTCTGCACGTAGCCACATGTTGTTTGGAAGTTCGAGGTGCACAGCCTGTTGATTCGCTGGGTGCTCCTGCCCGCTCATCCTGATCCACTGTATTGTTGTTTGGATAATCGCAACTCTTCCAACAGAATCAGGAATTTTTTTCAGACAACTTCATCTATCACACTTGGTTTTGTCAATACCGTTTACTTATTCCACTCCCTGAAGCAGCGACTGTCTGGATTAAGACGGAAGGCTACATCACACAGCTCATTTTTCCTTGGGGTGCAATAAAAAACTACATACAAACTCAAACTGTGCCCTCAGCCATGCCAACGAATGTTCTCTGTGTGTAAAGCTTGTGCAGACGTTTTCATGTGTCAGCGCTCTATGTAAAGGTAGTTTATGTTTTATTTGTAACCAGATTAACCTTCAGATTAGATGCAATTCAGAGGCTGTTGATAAAATATTTTATTTTAGAACTTAAGTACATTTTCATTTTTACCTTGGACATTTATCACAGTTATTTTCTGCCTCAAGAAATCCAAACATTTGATTGGTTTAGGGAGAGATCAGAGGTCACCATTGTTTTCTTTGAGTTTTAAAGTTGAAGTCAGTTGTCAAAATAGACCGTTTTTAAGGAGAAACATAAAAACATAATTAAATTGTAAGGGTTATCATAGTATTACTTCGTGCAGGGGTTTCAGTGCATGCGGCCTGTGGGCCACAACCGGCCCACAAAGAAGCTTCAATCCGACCTGCTAAACCATCAAACAAAACATTTAATAAAAAAAATAAAAAAAAACACTTCTTAAGAGTAGCGGGCACGACACAACACTGAGACCCGAGCTGAGATATTGGTGATGCTGCCATGCTGTCAGGGTGAGTTTGTAAAAATGTGCACTATGCAACGGCTATAGGAGAAGTTTGGAGACGTTTCACTGTATTTTGCATCAGAATGGTTTCATTAAAAATGACTTTTTGTTGAGGATTCTAGTCATTTTATGTAATAATTGTTTGGCTTTGTAAAAATACAGCCATGTTCAACCTGTATACTCTCAGATTACAGGTACTCTAATTAGCAGTGCAATACAATACTGCCACTTTAACAAAGTGTATACTTTTCCTGGTTTTGACGGTGCAGCCAGGAAGGTAATAATTCAGCTTTATGAGTATTATAAGAGTTGCAATAGTTGGTAGTGGTGACTTTGACTGCGTTACAGTCTGAGGTGTTTCAAATATTCTGCCCTGCTGAAGAATGAAAACGGTTCAAAGTACATCTCCCCTGAAACTTCAAGCAAATTTCAGCATTACAGTATCTTCATAAAAGTTAAATTGCTGATTTTACTGGATCGTATTACATTGTGCATGTGTACCCAGTGGAGTGTCCAGTGAGTTTGTATTCAAAGTTAATGAGAGCACAGAGGGATTAAGATACATACAGTAGATAGACTGTCAGAAAACTGATAAACCTACTATACAGAGGGATACTTGGTGAGCACAGACCTATGAAATAACTGCTTGAGGATTTGCTAAATATTAATAGCAACAAACAGATATGTCTTTATGAAAATTTTAATTGTTTGTTTAAATAGTTGATAGCCTTGGGTTTTAAAACCTTTAATTAGTTTTTTTTCGTGTGAGACGACCAGTCACCAGCTCTATCTCCTCTAAAGGACTGTGGATGGATCGCTCCTTCCTCACTGTGTCCCTTTCCTTTCCATTGTCTCCTTCCATTTTCCTATCATGGAAGCCGCTCTGCGGTCCAGCCACTGGATCAATACCTGGGGACCAAGGCCATCCAGTCTCGTAATGACATACTCGAAAGGCAGAGCAGAGAGGGACATTAACAAATGCTCGCTCACACACCCACCCAGCCGGACCGCTCGCGGAGCCATTATAACCCCACTCCACATTCCAATGCATAATAGATACAGAGAAAGAGGATGGATGCAAAGCAAGATGACAGGTTGTGTGCGCGCCTGTATGCATGTCGCCAGTTGATATGCATATGCTTTCTCTGCTCATATGTATGCATTATGCATGTTGGTTTATGGCGCTGTCTGCACCGGCTGATGGATGTCGGTCTGTTCTATAAGCAGACTGATGGCTTCTCCCGGCGACTCTCATATGTCTGTGAGGTCAAGTGTGTTTGCCGAGGAGTGGCCCTCTTTATAAGCCTCTGTTTATGGGCTCTGTGAGGCCGCTGCTGCCCAATAATTGGCGCCTGCAAAGGTCAACGCACTGTAGATCTGGATGGGGATGGAGAAAAAAAAAAGGAAGGATGAACAAGATCAGAGGATGTGTTGTTTGCAAGAGAAACTATAGAAACAAAAGATAGAAACTGGGGATGAATTGAATGCACTGAAAAAAACCTCATTAAAAACATTAAAGTTAAAGATCCGGAAAGTATCGACATAAAACTGCAAAAGAAACAGCCAGAACATGAGTGATCCAAGCTGACGTTGTCTCGTCTTTCGTCTCTCCCCTTTTTGTCCAGTGATCCTGAGTCCGTTTGGCTTGAACGGGACACTCACCGGCCAGTCGTTCAAGATGTCAGACCCACCCACCCAGAAGCTGATAGAGGAGTGGAACCAGTTCTATCCCATCAGTCCCAGTGCCAAGGAGTGTGCGTCAGAGGACAAGGCGGAGGACATGGACTGGGAGGACGACTCTCTAGCCTCGGTGGAGGTCCTCGTTGGTAAGATTTGTTATATTTTCTGCTCATTGAAGACGTCGGAGTGTCTTTTTTTTATATCTGAACGTCCTCATGTGTGTCTGCAGGCGGTGTGCGTATGGTGTACCCTGCCTGCCTCGTGCTGGTACCGCAGTCGGACATCCCTGTCGTGGCCCCTGTGGGGTCCTCACACTGTACTGCCGTCTACTCGGGTGGCCACCAAGTGCCTGCTTCCCAGCGAGAGCCTGCCATGTCTTTGGTGACCCTCACCCCTCCGACTTCACCTGAGGAGGCGCAGACAGGTAATGGAGCAAAAAAAAGAAAAGAAACACTGGATTTATAGGACTTAGGTCCCCAGTAAGAGCTTTCTCTTGACATGGTCAGGTGAATCTGCTATTTCTTTGTGTAATGGTCTGTTAAACTGGCTCTCTCTGTCCCCAGTGGACTCTCACTCGGCCCAGAAGTGGGTGAAGATGCCTTCATCATCCGACGCGTTCAGCGTGGACAGAACAAGTCACCATGGAGGGAAGATTCCACGCCGGCTCGCCAGTCATGTGGTGGAGCGTGTCTGGCAAGAGTGCAATATCAACCGAGCTCAGAACAAGTGAGTCTGCCGCAGCTGCACTGCATGTGGCCTGAACCTTTTGTTGCTTAACATCCGTACCTGTAGCAAAACATAGCAGGGGGGAAATTTAATTCTGCTGTGAAAAGTGCTTTGAAAGCACAAGTGTTACTATTTTTATAATCAGTTAAACTGCAAAGTGAGTAAACAGAAGGGAGATCAGTATTTTGCTGACTTTTTGCTGTCCAGACATCAGTTTTTCTCGGGACATTTACAGTTTTTGTAGGAACTATGTAGATACGCTGTTTAGAGATCATATAAGCGCCATATGAAGCAAATATTGCTCACCATTAAATTATACAGAATTTTGTGAAAATATGCAAATACAATGAATGTATTTTCACGAGATAGAGTCGTCTCACATGCCGCTGTTTCTAGAAAAATGCAGTTTTTTGGCTGCTTTAAAATAAGAAAAATGGAGCGTGTACCCACTTCTCCAGGGAACGCTACACCTCTGCTTTCACACACACTGCTTCTAAACAAAGGCCAGAAAGAAAATATTATTCAGGTTGGGACGAAAGACACTTTCTGCGTCTTTCCTAAAAATTGACCACATTGAAAGTTGTTGATCTTTTATGGGATGAATATACATCAATGTCTTGTCGTCACTTTGATCTTAGTCATTAATGTGGGATGCATGTGAAAAAAACAGAAAAGATAAGCACACTGTCCAAGGATTAAGTTAAGTGTCTTGTTATACAGTATAACTTAGGGTTATATATATATATATATATATATATATATGTATATATATATATATATATATATTTGCTGCCTGCGTTCTGATCTGACATCTGTCACATATAAACTATACTTCTGTTTTAGGCGTCAGCGCCTCATTCATTTATGCATATTTAAGCGAAACAAGAATAAACTTGAAGGGATATAATAATCAGAAATAATTAATCTAGCAGTGTTCTCGCAGTTTTGTCTCTTGGTCTTTTGGGCTAGATCAATGTCAGTGGAGCTGACACATTGGGAGCGCCCCAGTATCTGCGGCCCTTTGACCAAGCACAGAATGTCGGCTATAGTTAGCTGCTAGCTTGTCAGGCAGAGTCTCATCGCTCCGAGGAGGGTGATGAAATCAGCCTCGGTTCAAAGCCTTAACCGATTGTTACTGCATACTGAAGGAAACTGAGACAGGGCCGTGCACTTCTCATGCTGTCATCATTTTATCATATGTATTTGAGAGATCGTATTAAAAGGTTACCTGTCGTTAAGCTAAAACAGGAATAGGTAAGAGCTCGCCTTCTGCAGGTTTGTGTTTTAAAGTGTTTTTTTTTTTTGTTTTTTGTTTTTCTCCCTCACTCCCCAGGCGGAAGTTTTCAGCTGCCACAAACGGTACCTGTGAGGAGGAGCTGAACGAGAAAGTGGGAGCCTGGGATTTCGTGGGGCATTCGCAGAGGTCGTACTGCAGCTGTTCGAGGTCAGTCACTTTTCCGTAGCTGATGTACACCGCAGGCGGGCATTGCTCACCCCCATGTGCACTCAAAGACATTTCAAAGAGGTTGCACGGATTCCACAGGGCTTTAAACGGTGGCCCAGCGGGCCGGAGTCAGCAACATATCTGCAAGTTGAACTCGCGTCTAGACTTTGACAAGCTTATTATTCTTCATATTTTTCAATTTATCATTATTTTGTGTAAGTGACAGCTGCGGCGGGGCTGAAACCTCCGCTGGGCTGCGTGTTTCTGTAAGTCAGACTTTTTCATTCCCGCTCTGATGGGTGTAATTTTAAGGGGGAAAGAATAGTTTGACCTCTGATGGAGCTCCCCAGGTGGACTGTGAATGTGAAAAGAGCGTATGTGGCTTTCACCCTCAGAATGTTGATGAATGAGCTTAAAAAGTAAATATGTTCACGAGTGTCTGTTTTAATGTCACTGTTGTTTTACCTGCAAGGGCAGTCGCTGCTGAAGTACACTGCGAATCTGCAGCGAGCCTCTGTCTCCTCCATATTTCAGTTTCAAGCACCCATCCTAAGAACACATTAGCACAGTGATGGCAAGCAAGCCCATCATTTAGCACATAATGATTTGACGGTTTAATGTTAATGGGATTGTTTGTGTTGGTTAAGTTTGTTTACACCTGTAGTGTTTCTCTTTTACGAGAGGATTCCAGTATTTTCTCTTGTGCCACGTTTTGGTTTATGACAGTCCTCGGGGACTTTTTCTTCAAATCAAATAGCAATTTGCAGTGTGACAAATCCCTGAGTTTTCAGCTTCTCCGTCTCCTGATCAGCTGTAGTTGTTAGACAGACGAGCACACGGGAAGACAAAGTCAGTCCTGTGCAAATATCACACGTGATCAAGCGAGCTTATCGCATCGGAGGCTAACTGATCTCCAATCCAGCGGAGAGAAAGAAAGCTGGGTTTCATAGTGAGCAAGGTGCAAATATGGCTCCAACAGACCTGATCGGTGTGAGCTTGTGCATACTCGGCGTGGGGATTCCTCTGCACTCTTTTCTGACCTCACCTGGAGCGAGGAGAGCCAACTTGGACCGCAGATGAAAGCCGAGTGGATTGGGCCAGTCAGCTGGGGCATGTTAATTTGCTGGAAGCCACCCAGCTCTTTGGCAACACGGGGACGGGATGCTTTGCATTGCCAGTTTTAATGGCCATTAGCTTTGTTTTGTAGATGTGTCCACTTACAATGACATCTAATTGTCGGGGCACACTGCTGCTCCACAGCTTCTTCATCAGCATACCTCACGTGTGCCCACAGCAGAATGCTGCAAAAACAGAAGTTAACTAAACACTGAACCCACACTCATTACTACTGGGATGGAGAAGGTTGTCGAGTTATTATGAGGAAAAAAAGCAAAGTAGTGTGGCCGTAAGTGTTGAACATACAGCCCCCAAGCCAAAATAACTTAAAAATGACTAACAATAGTTTTTCAGTGTTCCTGATTTATACACCGGGGATCACACAGTTTGGTTTTGTTCGTTTTTTTCTTTCTTTTTGCAAACGTACTTGTTTTCTCAGAGAGATACAATTACACATATGAAAGAAAAGCAGTTACTGGCCAAGATGATAAAAACAATGAACAGCATGAGTCCCAACAGACCAAACTCCTCAACTTTAAAAAAAATAATTTAAAAATACAAATAATCCTACTAAACAATAATAATCATAGTAATAACAATAACAATGATTAAAAATAGACGGAAAAAAACTGTTAAGAAGTTGAATGTAACTATGTGAAAGTGATATTAATAAATAGACACTCACAACATTAGATCTTGAAAGTATAAGTCTGCTGTCGTTGCCATGCTTTTGAGTGTTAAACAGCATTAGTCCTCACTAATTTCTCACTAATTCCTCAATGAGAAATTAGCCGGGGTGTTTGAATTTACAATAATTTAAGATTAGGGTCCTTGCTAGTAGAGTTGTGAAAACTGTGACACGTCTACTGAGTGTGGACACTGAGGGCGCGAGACTCCAAACAAACACCAAACTGTTTTACAATATCGAGACCCAATCCGAGAAGTCACGAATACAGCAGTGCAAAAAGCTACCTTCCTCTTTTCAAAGTCACATTAACATCAAAACCATATTGTGAGGTTGAATTTACATGCTGAAAACTGCAAAACGCAACAGGTCGAGGACATGGTGTTTGGACATTCCATTGTGTTTTGCATTACTAAACACGGCTTTATGTTGAGATTTCTTTTATTGTTTTTTAAGCTGTTTACTTGTTGAGGTTTTGTCAAAAGGCATTATACAGTGAGAATTACTTTTTTTTCTTTTATTTTCAAAACACTTTATTTACTTCATTGATTTTCTATTTGGATCATTTAGAAAAAGATGTCAAAGCTTTTAGAGGATTTTGCTTTTGTTTGTTATTCTGAATATTAAAGAAAGCACATCATTGCTTTTGTATATTGGACGTTACAGCCACAATCTGGATCATAAGTGAAGTGTTCTTGATTGATTTGGGATGATTTAGTGAGGCTGTCTGGCAGCAGGTAATTGAGTTAATTGATGTTTTCTGGAAGGAGCAGATGTGAGGGTTTAGTGGGAAGCTTTTATGTTAGCTGTTCAACATTTCTGCATTGTGAGAGTGAAAAAACCTCATGTGAAGTCTTTGTGGTGTGATGGATCATATCTGTCTCTGCTGCCGTTCTGCTCAGTGTCTCATAGTCTCATCATGTTTGTCTTCTCTCCTGCAGATACAAATCAGTGAAGCAGCGAGCAGGCAGCACCCCGGGCCAAACTCAGTCGGCGGGCCAGCCCTCCCAGCCTCCTACCAAGCACAAAACTGGAGGGGAGAAGCCGGAAAAAGGCGACAAGCAGCAGAAAAGACCCCAGACGCCCTTCCATCACCGCAGCCTGGCGAGCGACGAAGCCTCCATGGAGACGGAGACGACGGCAGGCCAGCGGCTGTCCATGAGGAGTCAGGATGGAAGCCGATTCTCCAGTATTCGCTCTGAGGATGTATCCGCCATCCAAAAGGTCCCTCAGCTCCACAGCGGCGGGGTCGGCGCCGGGCCGTCGGACCAGTCCAACTCCCCCCAACCCCCACCACTCAGCCCCCACCCCTGTGAGCGTGGTGAGGAACCTGGAGAGGGCATGAAGAACCCTTCAACCCCCAACAGCCAACACTTTTACCAGCCGCCCCCGGAGCCCTGCCTGGCCGGGACGAAGGGCGGCGGCGGTACCGAGGAGCCAGGAGGGCCGGAGGGCCTGAATCAGCACTTCCACTCCCATCACCCCCACCCTCACGCCGGAGCCTCGGCCTACTCCGAGCCTCCTGAGCCCACTGTGTATGTCGGCACCGCAATCAACCTGGAGGACGACGGCACCCACGCACCATGGAGGTTATTCAACCTACCCCGCAGGAAAGAAGCCGAGCTGCCCACACCACTGCTGCCGGGGGACAAGCTGAGGGACGAGACCTCCACATCGCAGGACAACCTGGTGTCAGTCACAGAGTGAGTGGCACCTGCCAATTCAAATCATATTCTGACGCGCAGGGCGACCCACACTTCAGTCACTTATGACTTACTACAGTTTAGCCTTTCAGTCAGCTGACCTGCCTCCTGTGTTAGACGGATCCCGTGCCGGCTTTGAAGCACTCTCATAGTGCAGAAAAAAATTGTTTTGAAAGACTAATGATGCAAAAACCACCTTTTTCCTTTCCCCCCTCACGCTCCCACCCATCTCTCACAGTGTTCACTGTAGTGCTTAGCTGCACACAGCATGTTAATCTCCAGCTATGTGCCCTTTGACATCATACATCACCAATGTGCAGGGCCAGCACTACACACCACACACACACACAGCTACCAGAGAGGAAGAGTAATGATGGGGTTAGATAAAGATAAACCTCTGCTATTGTAATGGAGTTGAAGCTCTTAGATGTACAGTTTGCTGCCAGGCAAGAAAAAGAGAAATCTGTTCGGAATCACATGTGGACGTAGCCAGGGGAGCGTTGCCCGTTCATAGGCATACGGGGTGTCCGGCAGGGAAGCAGAGTGGACATAGTGGGAATTATCGGTGGGGTTATGCAATCCCAAGGGGCCGGACTATTCTAGTGAGCTGTAATCCTCCCAGCCGCAGCTCTGAATGGTGGCTAATCTCCAGCCCAGACCACTGCACACCATCACCTTGTATCAGAGCTGGACAGGCATGACGGGGGGGGGGCAGAAGTACAGAAAAATGTCAGAGCCAGTGAAGGGGAGGGGATAACACATAAGTTGTGTCAGTCCTTCATCCTCTGCCAAGCAGCCAGTGTTTTTTTTTTTTTTTTTTCAACTTTTCCATCATACAACTGGGCCACATTCACCGCTACACTAGACATTTTGATGAGTGATGTCACAGCAACAGGTGAAAGCTGTCTGTCTGCGAGGGTGCAAACAGTCCATGCTGGAGTCGCCATGTTTTCCCAAATCCAGCAGAAATGTAATTGTCTGACAACAAACATGATGCATTAGCTCTGCTGCGCGACAGCTGTCAGAACGGTTTGCCGCTGCTGCCACTTCCCCGACTGCAGGTATAGCAGCACTGATATATGATGAATTGATACACAGCAGGTCGTTCAAAAGCTTCTTTGTTTGAAATCTTTCCCTTCAACTTTTAATTGCGCACACATCTTGGACTTTTTCTAGCAGATTGTTACTACAGCGGAATTTAAGTCTGTGCTTTTCTATCTTTCATCCGATGCAATCCCCGAGTCCTCACTGCTCGCTATTTTCATTTTCCCAGGGTGATGTCCACATCTAAATGGCCATTGAAGGTGTCAGAGGAGCGGGTTCAGATGTATCGAGCCAGGAGGAACCAGTACCTATCTGCAGCTGTAACTGATGGGGACCACGAGCCCGAGGTGGACCCCTACGCCTTTGAAGAAGGAGATGTCAAGTTCACATTCTCCAACAAGAAGGATAAGGCGGGCGGGGAGCGCGAGCCGGGCAAAAAACACAAGGTAAGGCGAGCCAGAGCAGAGGAGTGAAGAATGTTTCTTGTTAGCAGAGGATCGCTGGCCCGGGCCTCGCTGGATTGGTTGCTGGAATGGATGTATTACAGCCGGCTTTTTGTGAAAATGGCCACTTTTTGCTTATTGTCGCTCTGGACAAGGGCATCGAACAGAAGTCAGGTAGAATGGATGGCCGTGGCTCGCGAACTATTGGATTTGGTCCCATATGTGCATCTACTAAAAGGTAGATGAATTGAAAACAATTTTTGCAACATGTTTCCATGACAACAAACTCCAAGTCCTTTTCCTGTTGACAAATATTATCTTTGGCCAACCCTCAAACACAAAGCTGTATCCATCAGAACAGGCTGACTCTGGGTTACACATTATATAAAACATTATTTAACTGATATTTATTGCTTCTTGATATGACTATTTAATAATTTAAAACCTTAATTGCCATTGCAAAAACACCAAAGTTATAAATTTAAGTAGAATTCTTTTGTCTTATTGATTACATGCAGTCACCATTGAAGGTTGAAATGTCCTGCCACTCAGCTTTTTTGTTGAACTTGACTACCTGCTTGGTATATCACAAATTTATCATCGTTTTGGTGTCAACATGTCCTATATGCATGTAGCAATAGACAGATTAAACTACATGCTCTGCATGTCAGCCAATTTGGCTGTAACTGGATGTTACCCTATCGCCATTGAAGCCCGTCTCCTCTGCACGTTTGAATGGTTGTAGTCCTGAAGCTTCAGGGTCGTGATGGTGCATGGGCAGAAGAGTGAGTAAATTCTAATCGAAGGCAAACTTTGTATTCTCTACCTGGAGAAATGTTTCTCATCTGTTATTGACAGAAACCAGATCAAGCTGGACAGGAGTGACTTGCCTTCCCAAACTGGTCATTTTTAGGCCCCGTTTACACAACAACAAGTGAAAATGCAAAATTTTTGTGTTTTCGTTTTGGCGAACTTTTTTGTTTACACACTTGACATCAATGTAATTTTCCTGTACAGCCACTATTTGGTGACTTGTTATTGCAATGACTCAAATATAGAACATGGACTGGGAGTCATGACATTCTGGAGGCAAACATTGTTGTTACTGTCCATCCACATGCACATGTGCAGAACTATTTACTACGGCCATGGTGCGCATGCATAGTAGCAGCGTCTCCGAAATGTTGTGCTTTCCCCTGTTTCCAAGGAGACGGAACATTTTCAAAAAGTTGTGGCTCCGAGCGTCGTTGTCGTGTAAACGGACACCCAAAACGCTATAGAAGTTTTGAGTTTTCACTTCAAAATGTCACGTAAACGGGGCCTTAAAAATAAATGATCTTATGTTGTCAACAGATTCTTTTTAGTTTGTCTACATCTTACCTGGTACCCGACATGAAATCACAAAACACGTATAGGCAGTCAGAATAACCCAAAAAAAGAGACAGTCAACAGCCCAACAACTGCTTCTGAAGCCCTGCTGGTGGGAACTCAGGCAAGACCGTCATAGGGATTGTAAATTTGGGGGCAACGGTACAAAAAAATTTGCATGTTTGTTTATTTTTAGCAAGTCATATTGAGATTGCAACGCTACATCATGCAGCCCCACTACCTGCCACTCCTCCATCATGACGGCTTGACCTGGAAACGTTGACTTACACTCCAGAAGTTCAGAAATCGGTTCTGCTCCGTGCCTCCCGGCTGCTTTCAATCCCTCTCGTAGCCACAGCCCGTTGGATTTATTACAAAAATGGTCGTGACAGTTTGAAAAATGTGCAGCAGCGTGAAGCCTTTTTAAAGGCAGTGTAGAGTGTAACCACTTCATCCACGCCTTCTTCACTAGTTGCTCGGGGTATTAAAAAAAAAAAAAAAAAGATGGGAGGGGGGCAAGAGCTCAGATTTTGAAGATCCGAGAGGAGCCGAGGTAGAAAATAGGACATCAGCATCCTCAGTAACACAGCACTAAAAATACCACTTTCTACATTCATCCGCTTTCACTGAGCAGGAAACCATTCCTGAATCACTATTGTTATCAAATAGTTACAGTTCCCCGTTCTTCCTTCACTCCGCCCTCACTTTATTCTTCTGTTTCCAAACAAAGACTACCTGTTAGCTGAGAGGGAGAGGTAGTATGTGCTCCACAGTGCTAGACGCCAGACTCACTGACCCATTATGCTCAAATATATTTTCCTCCTTGTGTCCGGAGAAGACCTTGCACAGGCCCGATCTGTGCCGAAGCGTTGGGGTGAAGGCAGCTCTCAGCGGACTGAAAAAGTCCCCAAAGAGCAGTCTGTGCAATGGAGCTCTTCCACCATCTGTGTGCTTTATGTGCCGTGTGGATATCCATCATGTGCCAGCGGGTGCATGTGTGCACATGTGGATTCCTTTTCTTACCAGACAAATAATTCCATTGTGTTAGACCTCGTTTTTATTGGGAAACTTGAAATATTGTAGCTGCTGTTTGCTTAACCTCCTTCCCGGCTCGTGTTTTATCTGAACCTGGAGCACCAAGAAAACGCCTCCTTGTGATGGATGAATTTATTCTTTGGACTCGAGAGCTATTGACGAGGCTACAGGCCATGTGACATACGCTATAATGGGCCATCATTTGATCGCTGCGCAGAAGTGGTGCACCCCTGTCAGTGCCTGCTAAATTAAACATAAGATGCACACATGGAAAAAAATAAATAAAGAACGTTTGGATAAATGAGCAAAGTGTGGAGCAGTGAGGTGATGGGATGCTTTCACGCCTGCAGCCTTGGAGTCAAACAAGCTTTTGCAATATGTAAAGAGCAGACACATACACAGTTTTCCTCACCCAAGGCTAAGTTATTGACATGGGGTTAAGGCATCATTGCCACCTATAGATTGTGGCCTTGGCGTGGATGCTGTGCACTGCTGAGGATTGGGCCTTTAAGGGAGACAGATTAAAACCTGCGTTACTCAGAGAAAAGCCCTGGGGCATAATGAAATCAATGGCTGGGACATAACATTGCCGTTCCCCAGCTAGAACTGCTCAGCAAACAATGTGCACACAAGCAGCCGTCGGAGCACACCCACTCAGACAGAGATGGCCGGCCCTCCCAGATATTGATGTCTGGGTGGGAGCCTAAGAGGCCATTCCTTGGATCACAGTTTCTCTCTGATCTATGCTGGGAATCTCATTTGCCACAACATGGACAGGCAGTCCCTTCCCCTACTTTTCTCCATCATGATGAAAAAAAAAATCTAAATTTTTCGACTCTTGATGTGCAAAGTGAATATTCACAATTTTAGTTATTTATTTTGTAGCATGTGATTCTAACCCTCCTGTTTCTTCTTGCTCGCAGGGGGAAGACGGAGGAGCGGGACAGTCGGATGGTAAGGAGCTGGTTCACTCCTTTCAAATGAAAACGCTTTTGTGCTCGGCGGCGCTCGAAGCCAATGAAACTGCAACTTTTTCAAAACAGCTCACAACAAACGACAGGTGTAACGACATGTGTAAACAGGACCTCAGACCCTCACGCCTCTGCTCTCACAGGACCTTCACACTCTCACCACAGGATGCACTTCAGTTTCAGTCTGACAGGCTGGCAAACTGAAAACGGTTTTGTTGAGGTCTCTGGAATATGTCAGCAGACGCTCCACTCAGCTTCGAAATAGACAACTCTCCTTCGTCGTTATTTTTAATTTAAATCTCATATAACAGATTTGTCATGCCGTGAGCATTTTGATAATTGAATTCAGATGAAAATCTACCTCAAGGATTGGTTTAAAGGAGCAGTGAATTGAGGCCATCCGAAAAAATCGGAGTAAACAATCACAGTTCAAACCGAGACGATTTCCTTCATTAAGTCCTCAAGGAGCCAGACTCTACTTGTGGACAAGAGCTAGAGCCCCGAAACGTTTGCGTGTGCATGCATCGGTGCTCGTTCACCACTTCTGTGGGGACCTAAACATGTTTACACACACATTTTATAGGGACTTGTTTTCCACATGCAGAGAAAACAAGCTTCCATAACAGAAATTAGAAAAAAAAATAGAAACTTATAACTTGTTTCAAGTTAAATGTAAGTTTAAGTTCAGGGTAAGAGTTAAGGTTTGGATAGTAGTAGGTATAGGAAATTAATGTAAGTCAATGTAAAGTCCCCTGTCAGTAATAATGCATTGTCTATGTGTGCATGTGACATTCCAATGCGCTATATTTTCTCCAAAAAACAACCACAATCTAATTCAAACCATGAAACTTGCACATATTCTGAATTTATTGCATAGTCTCTATTTGATAAACTTAGTTATTTCAGTTGGACGCTGAAACTTTTAACTTGAAAATTACTGATTAAAATCCTAAACCAGGGGTCTCAAACACATTGCAGTGCTGCTTAATGTCAATGGGTGAGGCGCTCCAAGTAATTCTTCAATGTGTGTGTCTGTGTTTTTCCGCAGACGCTCAGCGTGCGGCTGCTCATAACCGCATGGCCTCCACCAGCCTGATCCACGAGACGGACCTGGTGGTGTCTATCAACGACCTGGACAACCTCTTCAACTCAGACGAGGATGATCTGGCGGTGAGTAGAGATGAACTGCAGTGGATATCTCATTATACTGTGTGTGTATGTGTGTGTTCGAAGGAGAGTGAATTTTCTTCACTTTGCCCGTCATCAGCCGATATTTCTCACTTTCCCCCTGCTATTACTCTGAGAAGATGTCATGTGTGATAGTGACTCTCAGGCCCCACAGGTGTGAGAAATGACTCTCAGTTTAGAGCAGTAATAATTAACTGACACCTCCAATCACCTAAATGGTCACGTGTTAAAAGTCTTTCCTTTTCTCTCTCCCTCGCTCGTCCACAGCCTGGTTCCCGGCGGCCGGTGAACGGAACGGACGAGAAATTTGGCAGCAAGGAACCGAAGCCATCTACTTTGGACCCCGTATCCTGCATTAGTATGTATCTCTCCATCTGTCTTGCTCTTGCTCTGATTTCCCCGATGTGCCGTGTCCTTTAAACTACGAGGATGGATTTACCTCAAGTGTTAATCTTGAATCAGATTTGTCACACCTGTGAGCCCCTGGAAAATTAAGAATGGTACTGAGAATTTGCCAGAAGCCACTTCGGCTCTAAACGGTGTATTCCCCCAGCGCAGGATCTCGGCTAAGTGAAATGACATCATATCTTTTAATCCTGTAAATAAAATTAAAGGCTGCCTGGGCTCAGCCTGTGCTCACGCTTGGCTTTGCCACCTAGTGGTGGAGCTTGTGTTTGGCATGAACTTGACAGTCTGTCAGCGTTCGGCTGGTAACTGACAGCTCAGAGACATCCTGTTGCTGCTGTCTTGCCTGCCTGCTTTGTTACTGTACTGCAGGCTCGCCGCGCTCACACTGGAGTCTCACCTTCAACTTACAACCAATTTGTTGGCTCAAGCACAGCTGAGCTGGGCCTTCCTTTTTTTTTTTTTTTTTTTTTCCTGTGGAAAAACAAAACGCTTTGTTACTTATTGTTAGGTGTGAGCTCAGGGACACTAATGTAGAACTGAAGACAATTTAAGGACACGGTATACTTTACTCTGAAGGAAATTGGTCTCAGATCAACCATTGTCTTTTAGCTTTATAAACCGGTAATGTACAGTCTTCCACTCGGCTCTTTACTGTAAATGGTTTGTTTTCCCTCTGGATGCATCTTACAAAACAAGTATATGGTGTGAGAGTTGCAGGTTTCGGATATGGCCGTGCTCTCATTCAGTCTTTAGTGCCTATAGAGAGATAAGCCATAACATTATAACCACATGCCAAACACTAGATTTCCTTTTTTTTTTCTAGCTCTACCATAACAAGCTGCTTGGCTTTCAACATCCCCGTATCAGAACCAGCAGTAACTTCTGCAGCTTTAGGATAGCGTTACTTTTTAAGCTTGAATAGTAACGCTATCCTAAAGTAAGAAATGGCAAAATAAACATAATTCTTCGACTTCTGCGGTTTATTTGAGCTGACAAGGACTCACAAGAGCTGCGATTTTCAAGATGATCTGAATCCTGATTCTTGCAGAACAGCTCAGATTCACATGCCTGCTCCTGTTTTCTGCTTCCACCACTTCAACTCGGGCAAAATATTCACCTGCCGTCTTAATATGTCTTACCCACTAACGCATGCCATGATAGAAATATAATCATTATTCATTTATGTTGTGGCTGATCTGTATTTTCTATATCTCAACTCTGTATCAAGGAGACAGAACTACCGTGTTAGCCGACATTTCTTAACAGATCAAATAAAAAAGAAAACAAAAAAAACAAACATTGCTGCAGCTTTGATTAAATCTTTAAGAACGTGTGAAGGATAAAAGCTGAGCAGTTTTGTCAGTTTTGAGCAAGATATTAGATTCCTTGGTCTGCATCTCTTATTCTATTCATATTTAACATTGTGCTTGTTGTATTTAGCTGCAGAATAATGACACACACATCAGGAAGCACGCTGACAGAGTGCGTAGTAACGCTCAGAGCTTAAAATGACACATTTTACATTATGCACATAATTGTGCATAAAAAGTGGTTTGTGTCTGTGAAGCAATTTAAACACAGCGAAGAACGTGTAATTGAGGTTTCCTTTTTTTTTCTTTTCTTTTTTCCCTGTTACCCTCGTGTCTCGCAGCGTAGGCTTCACGATAAGGTGTTACTCCGTGTTTCTGACACAAGATGAAAAACTGAAAGCCTTTTGGTCTTTTTTTTTTTTTTTCCCCCTCCACCAGGTTCAGCAGATCTGCATCAGATGTTTCCCACACCTCCCTCTTTAGAACAGCACATCATGGGCTACTCCCCCATGAACATGTGCAGCAAGGAGTACGGCAGCATGGAGGCCAGCACGGGCATGACCACACTGGACGGCACCTCGTCTCTGGGAGGCCACTTCAAGATCGAGGTGGAGGAGAGTTTCTGTAGCCCCAAGCCATCCGAGATCAAGGTGGGTCTCCTCTCGCTAAATCTCCCAGGAGTTATTGCTCTGACAGGGAAACCTCGGCTGACATAATTATAGGCTCTGGCACAACTGAGTGAATCCGCCGAGTGAATTTATGGCCAGAATTAGAAGACGTCATAAGTCTGAGTGAGTGATCGGCGGTGGATAAATGTTCTTGGGTGCTTATTTTGAGGCAGCCGGTCAGATTGACAATCCAGTGTTCGGCGTGCGCCTCAGCAAGCATCTGATCGATGGAAGTGCCCATGAGCAAAGCAGAGGGAATGCTCACTTCTACCTTCCAGTTTGTGCTTGGGTGTTGTCATTTCTGAGATATACTGATTAAACTACAAATGTCATATTGATTGGAAACAAATACATCGAGGTTTTCTAACAGATGTTGAGCACACAGAGACACTTACAGTCACATACAGTCTCAAGTGTTTCCACCCTTTTGCTCACAGTTACTCTCAACCTGCAGGGCCCTTCTTTATCTTTTTTTTTTTTTCCCTATTTAAGAAAGTCTGCAAATTGCACAAAGATAACCTCGCAAAACTTGTAGCAGAAAGATGAATCGGTGAAAAGAGAACAAACAGCGTACAAAGACAGTTGAATTGAATATGGCTTCATTGAAGTCGTGGACAAAATTAGAGCTGAATTCATCTTTTGCGGTGAAAAACCGGCAAATGAAAGTTGAACAAAAATGAGTGTAAAAGGAACTCGTCATCACAAAATATTACAAAGATACTAGAGTTTAACATATATAAGATGATCCCACTTTTTCCAGGGTCTCATATTTGCACAAACACTGTATTGAGGAACCATAATAGAAGAAAGTCCACAGATCGCCTGATAAACAGCAGATTTCTTTTGCTGACACAAGCATGTGACACTTGTAAACAGGAAGTGTCCAGTACTGCCTTTTGAAAAGATTAGAATCATACTGTTTTTCCTGTAAATTAATTCCATTCTTTCTTCCTCCATCCACCATGCAGGACTATTCCTTCGTGTATAAGCCAGAGCTGTGCCAGGCGTTCGTGGGCTGCTCCATGTTTGCCCCCCTGAAGACGTTGCCCAGCCAGTGTCTTCCCCCAATCAAGGTCCCAGAGGACTGCATCTACCGGCCGAGCTGGACGGTGGGCAGGGAGATGCTCAACCCTGTTCCTGTCATGACCTTCCTCAACAAGGACAGGTACGTGACTGCTGATGGTGATATTATTGACGTTACTCTGCCATTTGTTTTGTTTTTTGTCTTGAGGTGTTTGTTTTTTTTAAATAATTGGTCGTAATGACACGAACGGAGGGAGAAACGCTGATTCAGCTGCACCCATCGCTTCGCACTGTGTGTGCAGGGAGGCGTGCAGTCAATCCCTCTGTGCTCTCTTTCTGTCCACCCCCGGTCTCTCCCCGGACACCACCTTAGCAGGCAGCTCAATTTCCCATGCATGGCTGCCTCGGGCGGAGCAGGGAAATGAGTGTAAAATGCCTTCTTGGTTGAAGATGAGGATTATCACTGGAGTGGTGAGATGGGCCCCCACAGCGGCTCCATGCCACCTCACTGCTCACAGCAGCTTGGCGTCTTTACTGTATCTGTCACTGCTCCTCTTCGCTGCACAGCTACACCTCCTCTGCTTCCTCTTTGTTCTTTATTGTTAATCTGCATATTTATCACAAGAAATCCTTGACTGAAGCTGGATTTGTCATATGTACTTTTTTTTTTTTTGGATTCATTTTGGGTGGACTGATATATTATCACACATTCGTGTTTACTGATCTTTTTTCTTTATTTCCTTTCCATCTCGACCTTCATGTTTAAGCGCTATTGACTAAATGTTCAACCAAGCGTCCAATTTTTAACAAACGATACCAACATTGTGAAGAAATAACTGGCCTAGAGCAAATACCAAAGTGTTTCTTCAGGTGTAGATGTGAAAATGTTTTTTCTTATGAGAATGAGAGCTGCACAGTGCGTGTAATGAAGCGTTGGTGTATAGCAGGAATGGGACACTTGGATCGTGATAGGAGCAACAAAGATTTCATCCTCTCCACCAGAGAAACGCATTGTAACAGAACGGCTGTAAACTCAACTAATTAATCAAATCTTGTGCACCTCCCGCAAAATACATTCAGTTTAGCAATTCTTAACCCTTCTTTTTCAGTTTTTCTATAAAAAAAATACACTATAATGTGGCCTGTGCAAAACAACTTGCAGGTATTTACATTTTTTTTTATCATGTAAACAATGTTAGGGTTAGGTTTAGATTGAGATCCTGAAAATGGCATTAAAGGGTTAATAAACCGACACTGCTCCAAAAATAATAATGCATTAAAATCAATTATTGAGGGTGTAATAATCCTACTCCACATGAAATTCTAGTTTGCATCTAGTATTTTAAAAAAAACATTTCATATTTTGTGATTTTATGTTTTAAAAATGTGGGTTAAAATTCTGTCAGTGGCATCAAATGGTTAAATTTATTTAAGAAATGCATGTAAATCTAACGGTTATGATCAGGAGTGAAGTTGGTCGATAGTTTTAATGCATTGAGAGTGTTAAAAAAAATCATATCTTTATCACACCTTTTTGAGAAAATATTTTGCACAAAGTGTAAAAGGTGAGATATTTTTTTACTAAACTCGCACTGCTCAAGACGAAGTAATGCACTAAAATCATTGTCAATTATTGATATAACCAAGGGCGCAATAATCTCCAACAGAAGTACAAGCAAATGTAATAATTATGATCCGGAATGAAGTTGGACGGGCTCCACATGTCTAATATATAGCCAGTACTTTTAGTAGGTTATTTTTTGGAGGATTCTTTTTATATATATATATATATTATTGTGTGTGTTCATTTGAGAGTTGGGCTCAGGCTTCCGGAAAGTGCTCTGTAGAAATGATGAAGCCTTGTGCCCGGTGGTGCCTTCGCCTCGGCCTCCCCCCGGTGCTCGTGCCCTGGCTGGAGACGGCGTTGTGCTGGGACTTCCTTGTAATGGGCCTGCGCCAAGAGTTGTTCCCCACATACAGCTAGGGACATGATGTGCTCGCTCTCCCCTCCCTCCCTCGCTCTCTCACCCTCCCCTGCTTTCTTCATACACACTTTCTCTCTGCTTCCTCACAGTTGCTTGCCAGCCCCAAAAATAACCCTCACCTCAGAGGGACTCTTGTTGAAATGTTTATTGAATGTCCTCGTCTCTCCCTCTGCTTCTCCTGGCTACCCTTTTCCCTCCCTCCCTCCCTCCCTCCCTCCCTCTCTCTCCCTCCTGCATTCTTGTTCTCTCATGTGTAAACATGTGCACAGTCTGAGCCCACTCTGCATTCCTTTTGTAGTGAATGTCGTCGTGCCCTACTGCCTTATTACTCCAACTGTCTTCACAAATTCGGTGAGACAGTGAGATAACGGCACGTCGTTATCTGAAGCAGTGCTGTTCTGGGACAGAGGAAAAACAGCTAGATTCTCTGTGCCAGTGCTGGCTGTGCTCCTAGACACAATTAGACTTACAGCACAACAAGAACACAGCTGATGGTACACGTTTCTACACATGTAGCACATAATCTCATGACAAGGCTCGTTTTATATCTTGTCTGTGCAAAGTGATAAGGGTTTGGTTTGGTTTTTAGTTGAAATTAGAGAATTATTTTTTTTTATTTTAAGATTTCTTTGTTTCAATTCATTTCAAAAACAGCCAGTGTCAGTAAGGCAAATTATTAATCACATTTTCTGAAGTATCTGGATGTAAGATGACCCTGATTACAAGATGACCGACCTTCAAACGTTGCCTTTAAGAAGATATGAATTTCTTTATATGACGTTAAATTGTGCTATAAATAGCGCTGATACAAATTAAATTAAAGAGCACGACGTGAACAAACGGGAATGTGCGCTTGACTCTTCTACACTTCTTAGATCTTTTCAGATTTGATTTCATTTCATGTACAGTCTTCATTGTCGTCAGACCCTCCAACACCTGCTTGGATTCTGCTTTCACTCACTGCCGTTCAAAACTGCTTAACAACAACGTCCAGCACCTGTAGCAAAGTCACTGTTTCTCGTGTGTCCTTATTGTTTGAGTGACTGCGGGGAACACCACCACTTTCGGCACGTGATCCACATGACAATATTAGAACCCCGTTATAAGCTTCTCATAATATTTGGCCATGATGTTAGTTTTCTGACGGTTCTCTTCCACGATTCAAAGCGTGTCTTCTTTTTACTTCTGTTTTCTATTTAGGTTGAGAATAGCTATAGAAAAGACAATCCGTCAGTAAATTTCATATATGACAGATGACTCTACTGGACAGAAGCACAAAGTAAAATCGAATGTTGTATATAATGGAGGAAATACTCAATCATGGCTTGAAGTGTACCAGATAGTGTCAACTACAGACATTCATTTGCTGGTTTTAGGAGATATTTTTCAAGTTATCTCTTCGAAGAGACTAGATATGTCCATCGTATCTGCATATCACCAGAGCAAAGTTGAAGTCAAGTCACAACCAGCTTTAAATGAAACAACACACAAATTATGGTGACTCAAATGAAGCTATAAGCAAAGTGGCTTTATGTCTAAATGTTGTGCTTCATTTTCTCTGCTTTCAGTAACATCCCCAGTGTGGGCAGCACCATGGACCAGGACTACAGCCAGTCCTACACGCCTCAGACCCACACGCCCATCATGTCGAACAGCGCTCCACCGAGTAACAGCGGCGCGGGCATCCTGCCATCACCAGCCACCCCGCGTTTCTCTGCCCCCACCCCACGTACCCCGCGCACCCCACGAACACCCCGCGGCCCCTCCAGTGTCCAAGGCTCACTCAAGTACGAGAACTCGGACCTGTACTCTCCAGCCTCCACCCCCTCCACCTGCCGGCCGCTCAACTCGGTGGAGCCGGCCACGGTCCCCTCCATCCCCGAGGCCCACAGCCTCTACGTCACCCTCATCCTCTCCGAGTCCGTCATGAACCTCTTCAAGGATTGCAACTTCGACAGCTGCTGCATCTGCGTGTGCAACATGAACATAAAAGGAGCCGACGTGGGCGTGTACCTGAGCGACCCGGTCAGCGAGGCCCAGGAGGCCTGCAGCTGCGGCTTCAGCGCCGTGGTCAACCGGCGCTACGGCAACGGCTCCGGCCTCTTCCTGGAGGACGAGCTAGACATCATCGGCCGCGGCTCGGACGTCAGCAGAGAGGCAGAAAAGCGCTTCGAGGAGCTGCGGCTTCACTCGCTAGAGAAAACTGGAGTTGGGAGGGGCGACCGCGTCCCGGATGAGCTGATCCTGCTCCTGCAGGACCAGTGCACCAACCCCTTCTCACCCATATCAATCCTGGAGCATGACGTAGTGACGCGGGGGCCGAGCGGGGCTCCCATACCTGCCTGTGTCAGGGTGGAGGAGAGAGACTACCACAGCGACTGCTACATGGCCCTGGAGCACGGCCGGCAGTTCATGGACAACATGTCGGGGGGAAAGGTGGACGAGGCGCTGGTTAAGAGCACCTGCCTTCACCACTGGGCCAAACAAAACGGTGAGAGAATAACGCATCTCAAGCACATACATGCAGATCTCAGATTCAAGTATTATAGTCTTGTATATAAATGACTGTATGAAGAAGCAATGCAACAATATGCAAATTTCATTTAATTTTTTTTTCCTGTGTTGTTTATGTGACACCGGTGCTGCGCATGTGCACGAATGTCTGTGTATGGCGCCTACATTCGCATTGTTATTGTTTCTAGTGTATTGTTCTCTGCACGCATGTGTGTGTCTTCATTACATAAACAAACAACAGCACCCACTAGTGGCCCTACAGGGTCAGACCATATATCTAATGATGATTCTTGATTTATTAAGCACCTTTTTGAAGTCAAAATGAAAATTCTTCATATATTATTGACAAAACATTTACATAAAAAATAATGGTGTCATTGCACAACACACGCCTGAAACAGTTGTATAAAATTAGTGAGGGGAAAATAAAATAGCAAACCACATATAAGGATACTATATATTTGGATATAATCATGGATATAAATGTCGGCATGTATAAAACTATAAAAAGAGTAAAATATACAAAAGATTGAAATGTGAGTGTTAATTAAGCTTAAAAGTTGCAACGTTGTGAAGTAAAAGTGAAATCATGGTCAAACTGAGGTAAAACATGGATCAAAAAAAGTCTGCTAATATAAATAGATAAACACTCGAGCATGAAGTTGCAAGATGAGAAATTAAAAAAAACTGCATCCTTGCATATTTAATCTAAACGTTCTCTTCAAGTAAAGTTCAAGTACTTATTTTTCCAACCTTTTTCAAGGGTCGCCGCATTTTCTACCCTGATAAGTTGAGAAGCATCAATACTTAAGTATTCATGTCAGACAAACCTGGAATACCTTCAGGACGTCTGGTTTGGAAAACACCTGATTAAACTTGAGCCCGGGAGACTTTAACAGCACGCCGAGATGTCTGGTGTAATTATTTTTTTCCCACACCCACTCCTCTGGTTTCTCATTTTGGGGTCACTTGTGTTCTCCAGCAGTGGACGTGAGCGCGCTGTGCTCTCAGGACGTGCTGCGGGTGTTGATGTCCCTGCAGCCCGTGCTCCAGGACGCCATCCAGAAGAAGAGGACGGTGCGGTCGTGGGGCGTTCAGGGTCCCCTCACCTGGCAGCAGTTCCACAAGATGGCCGGCCGGGGTTCATACGGTAAAGCTGTGCAAATGTTTTCACCGGCTCCACTGTTCCAACTGAGGCTTTTGTTTTCTTCTCGCTCGCTTATAAATAAATCAGAGCCTCCCCCCTGCGTCAACAGAAAAGTTTTCACAAATAAGATTCCCGAAGAAACTCCCCGAGAGTGAAAGGACATAACACTTTTTTATTATCAACTGGAGCACAAAAGTATTGGCTTTCAAGAAGTATTATGGCTGGGTCCACGGTATCCACAGTGATAAAAAGAAACAAAAAAAACTAAACATTTGGGATGTGTGTGTCTTGGGGCAGAAAAAGTGTATGTCGTGAGATCACAAGAGAGTGTGTTCCCTCTGGTGTGGCCCAGATGTCGGCTCTGCTGGGAGGAGCTGTCAGATCCTCGGGTGACCTCACATTCTGATGCACAGTGGAGAGCTCGGAGAGGAGCTGACACCTTACCTGTTAGCAGCTCTCACTTGCTATCCTGCTTTTTTCCCTTCACTCATCTTCTCCCGCCTCCCCGCAGGCACAGACGAGTCCCCGGAGCCTCTCCCCATCCCCACCTTCCTGGTGGGGTACGAGTACGACTTTGTGGTGCTGTCTCCGTTCGGTCTGCCCTACTGGGAGAAGCTGCTGCTGGATCCCTTCGGCTCCCAGCGGGACGTCGGGTATCTGGTTGTTTGTCCTGACAACGAAGCCCTCCTCAGCGGCGCCAAGAGCTTCTTCAGAGACCTCACCGCTGTCTACGAGGTGAGAAAAAAGTGCATCCAAATATAACGTCGGCGATGACTCTGCCGCTATTCCACAATAACTTTCATTCAAACTTCCACTAAGTTGTGCTCACCGACTTCTTCCTGCAGTCGTGTCGATTGGGACAGCACCGGCCCATCTCCAAAGGCTACCCCGATGGCTTAGTTCTTGTGGGTGGCAGCGGAGCCAAGAGCCTCGTGGATCAGCCAGTGAGCGAGTGGTTCCTCAAGGCTGCCAGCAGCAACAGTGACGCCTTTACCAAGCTCAAACTCTATGCACAAGTTTGCCGCCACAACCTCGGTACGTGACATCGGCCCTGCTTCTGATTCCGCATGGCTGCTGCCTCTTCTGTTGCTCAATTCCGAAATCATTCAGCTTTGTTGCTAAATTCTGCCATGCGCTTCACTGCATTATAGCGTAAATATAAAAAGGCTAACTCGGGAACCTTGACTACTTGAAAAGAGCAGAGCTCTGAAATGCCAAAAAAGAGTGATCAGGTTGATGAAATGGAATAAATTGAGTGTTTTTATAGTGTAGCCTGGATTGTTTCATGATATATACGCTTTCGTTTTCAGCTCCATACCTCGCATCACAGCCATTAGACAGCTCCCTCATCACGCAGCCCAGCCCCCCACCCTCATCCAACCAGACAACAACCAGCTCCTCCTCCAGTGCAGTCGGCCAGCAGAGCACCACAAATACCGCCAGCTCCTCGCTCCCTAACAGCACCACAAACAACAGCAGCAGCAGCAGCAACAGCAGCAGCAGCAACAGCGGGTCTGCAAACAGTTCTGCGTCATCCAACAGCCTCGTGACGTCTTCAGGCCAGCCGGGCAGCACGATACAATCTGCTAAGCCCAATTCCTTCCCCCCATTTGGAAACTTGGGCAGCCAAAGTCATGGAGGCGGCCCCCAGGGCGGACAGCTGGGGCAGCAGGCTGGTACCCAGAACACTGGCACCTCAGGGGAAAACTCCAGCACCCAGCCGCAGGGGTCCACAGAGCCCCCAGAAAGGTACTGCCCAGCACTAAACCTGCAACAGTACATGGACTTCTAGCGACATGTTTTGATTAACCGTGCTCTTCTTGTGTTTGTGCCAGCACTTTGGAAAGAGAGAAGGTCGGCGTGCCCACCGACGGAGAGTCCCACGCTATCACGTATCCACCCGCCATTGTCGTTTACATCGTGGACCCCTTCAGCTACGAGGAGGCCGACGGTGGGCCGGGGCCCGTGCCGGCTCAGTCCAGCGTGTGGACGCTGGGTTTGCTGCGCTGCTACCTGGAGATGCTTCAGTTTCTGCCCCCACACATCCGCAATTCCATCTCAGTACAGGTAATCCCATCTCTGAGGAAGTTCACCATGGTTATTGCTGACCTATAAAGTACAAGATTTTCATATTCAGTACAAAAGTAACTGCACTATATACAAAAATCGTATTTGTTTAACCTGTAGAACTGATGTATTTTACTTTGTGAAAGTTTCTCGCCTGTTCTGTGTTTCTGTGTGTATGGTAATGTGGAAACTTGGGGAGTTTTCTGACTAATAATGTGAATCATCAATGTTTATGGGGCAGCTCTAATATATGCAGAGTTGTATTAGATTGCATTGCATATGCATGATGCATTCATTATGAAAAACAGAGCTGCACAACTGGAAATTA